>NC_061087.1:14860440-14895440 GCF_015104395.2 Macrobrachium nipponense
ACGCGAATCACCTCCAGCAAAGCGGAGGAGAGAACGAGATGCAAATCTCTGTCCACGGGCCGGAAGGAGCATCCTTTGGCTGAGCCCAAAAGTGGGAGGATGATGAGGCAGCGGGAGGAGGAGGAGGAGAGCGAGGAGGAGAAGATGAAGACGAGGGAAGGAAGGAAGGACAGGGAGCGTAAAGAAACATGAAGAAAGAGGAGACGGCATGCAAATTATTCCTTTGAAGGTCTGCGCAACCCCAAGCTTAAGAGTGAATGCATAATATGCTACTCTTCCGCCTTCCACTGGCACGCAATAACTCTACTAGCGGAGAGAGAGAGAGAGAGAGAGAGAGAGAGAGAGAGAGAGAGAGAGAGAGAGAGAGAGAGAGAGATTTAGCGCTTAAGTCTCCTCTTAGTTGTGTAGAGAATTTGGTTTGAATGCGTTGTTTTGAATCTAAGTGACTTCTTAAAACGCGGGCAGGAATGAAAGCCTCGTGAGGATCTAATTAATTTAAGACCAACTTTGAACAACTCATATTTCGAATTTAGTTTTAATGGAGTTCCTAGTGACCTTAAGCCATAGTTTACAAACGTGAGGGAATCCTCCGAGCAGTAAAGATTTCATGACTTATTTCAAGAATATAGGAAAATGTTTTTATAATTCATAGCGAGACTAGATTACTGTCATAAACTTTAATGTCGTAATTGAAATTCTTGATGAAACAGAATAAGCTTATTCGGGTTTTGTCGGTATGGTTATATTTAAAAAAAATAAAAACACTACTATTGGCCCTAACACTCCGCTTCCTTCCCCACTCCTATTCCATAGCCCCCCAACCTACCCCCCCCTCACCCTCTACACTAGGGTAAAATTGGTGGAAAAATAAAAATAAGTATAATCTTTGTGGCACTTATATATTTTTATGGTTTTCCCTTTTTAGTGGTTGCATATTAAGGCCTGTAAGCAGGCTTTATTCCAGTACCAAGAAGTACTCTTGTACGGACACAAACATGAAAAATTCGGTAAATATCATCAGAAAGTTGATCTAGAATGATATAAAAAATATACTTAGTTTTCTCCAACTTTACTTGAGTGGAATTTTTCCCCGAAAAGTTAAACGAGCCTTGGTCAAAGAAAAGGTTCCTGTTATGGATGATCATCAGACCCCATCGGGAAGCTTCCCCCTCTAATATGGGAAAACTTGTCAGAAAACTTGGAAACCCGAGTTCCGTGGTATCGCGCATGCGCGTTTATGGGCGCGCGACGAAATTATGAATTAAGTTCATAATGTGATCAAATCATTTTTTTTCTTTAGCTCAAGTCAGTTAGTCTTTTGGGATTGTGAAAGATGTGGAAAGTGATAAGCAAATTCTTGCTGTCCGGCTGTCTTTGATAGATCCGAAAATGATAGAAAGAGATTATTTAAGCCTTTGCCTATGACGTCAGGTTGATGAACAGATGAATAGTTGAACAAACATCACCTAAACTTCTAAGGAATGGTAGAGACTTCGGAATTTCTCGTTACTCAAGGGAAATAGATTTCTGAATCAAATGGAGGCAAGAATCATTGATCATCTGGTGTTACAAGTTAAGTACATCTTAGTTTAACCAGACCACTGAGCTGATGAACACCTCTCCTAAGGTTGGCCCGAAGGATTAGATATTTTTAAGTGGCTAGGAACCGATTGGTTACCTAGCAACGGGACCTACAGCTTATTGTGGTATCTGAACCACATCGAGAAATGAATTTCTATCACCAGAAATAAATTCCTCTGATTCCGCGTCGTTGGCAGAGCGGGGAATCGAACCCGGACCCTGAGATCGGTAGTCGAGCACATAACCGACTCGTCCAATGAGGAACTTCATTTGGTGTTGTGGATAACGTAATGACGCAGGATTGATCTTCTACTATTTGTTTTATCAATTATCTATGATATGTCTGTAGGAGACATATCATAGATAATCCATTAATTAACCTCAGGTTAATTAATGGATTACGCAAGTTAATACCTGCCACGAGTTCAGTAAACACCCAGTGTGTAAGTACAATAACTAAAGTACAAAAAACAACCGCAAGGCAGACATGTCTCCCCATCTTTCAAATCCAGCGCAATAAAAAGGACCATTGCCTGTAGGTCTAAAGAGACGTTCTTTTTTTTTTTCTAATACCCTTTTGTGGAGACCTTTCACTCTACCTGATACGAGCAGTGTAGGAACTCACTCGAGGATGATTTCCCAGAGGTAAACGATGAGAATTACAGCAACTATACTGTTGATGTTTGCTCAAAACGTAACGAATTGCTGTCCGGCACAGGGGCAGAGGCCTTTTTGCCTTTGGTGTTTGTGTTGGTGAGGATGGAGGGAGGAGTTCCGTCTTTTGTTCTTGTTTTTGGTTGATGTCCATCTCTCTCTCTCTCTGGTTTGAGTGACGTTTTCTATCTTTACCGTTTGGGACCGCGCTGCTAATTCTTAAAATCATTACACGACGAAGCTTGAGTTGGAAGTAAATTAGAGAGGTAAGCAAATTATATATGTGTATATATATATATATATATATATATATATATATATATATATATATATATATATATATATATATATATATATATATATGTGTGTGTGTGTGTGTGTGTGTGTGTGTGTGTGTGTGTGTAAGGTGTATGCCACTGTGTGTATATGCGTGTACACCAATAAATCCTTTCTCCTAATGTGTGGGGGGGGGGGGTTGCTGAGAATAACGAAGCAATTATCACTGTTACGTCATCCTTTAATTACTTAATCAAGGATAGATTTTCTGTGAATGGAAACTTCCATCAAATCAGTCTGTTCATTTATCTACATAGAAGTTTCATTTGTATCGCATATTACACAAACCTTTTTCAGACCTCTCCATTCAAACTATAACAACCGACACCCGCCATTTCTCTGCCTCCCTGTCCTCCTTCCTTTCAGAATTTCTGAATTTTACAAACTTCACCAGTCTTTTTGTTTGCTAAATGAAACCACCTCAAAGCAGGCTAGACCATCGTTTCACCAATGCTGACCTTTTCACATCTTTTCGTCTCTAGGTCTCTCTCCATTTCAACCTTGTTAACTACTGTCCCCTTATTTTACTTGCATTCAGTATTCACACTTCACTCCCTTAAAGGAAACTTTGCTCAACATATTCTACAACCTTCCTGGCTTCAGCTATCCTGTGATTCTCTTTTTCTCGTTCTACCACTATCTTCTACATTTACCCCAAAATACCTAAATGAACCAACCACTACCATTCAGACAAATTAAAAACACTGGCCGAGAACCAGAGACCTGCTGGCATCTACAATGCCAAACGTCACTGTTGCCATACAAAGCTCCTGATATTCCCCTCGAACTCAAAATGCAGAGGCGGGGGGTTCCGTGGGTAATAGCATTGTGTCTAAGTAAACAGACCATCTCCAAAATGAGCCCGTTCGTTTGCCGGAGGCCGCGCGAATTCCTGGAATGGCTATTTTGATGTCATCTCTCCATAATGATGCAGCCTCTAAGTTTAAACTAACCCCCCTTGGTTTGCTATTTACGTGTCTTAATGGTTTGCAAACGCGTGCCTTGCATTCACATGGACTTCTAGTTCAGTGGATCAATACCCCGAGGAGGACATTAGACTCTCAGGGATCTTGCTAAAATGTTTGTGTCTTTCGTTTAGACGACTCGTTTAAGTCGTCTTTGGACCGAATGAGTGGATTTAGAAAGAAGAAGGGAAATTATCGAGTCTCAATTTTATTTATAGATCTAGTCTCCTGCAGTGAGGAGAAAGTCCAAAGTCTTCCCCATTCGGTAATTAATTTTCATCCAGAATAAAAGGGATTAGTGAGGGAGGCGGGACTCCTGATTATATGAGAGCACACATGCTACATGCTGGCAAAATCGCTGATTTTTTTTTTTTTTTTTTTTTTTTTTTTTTTTTTTTTTTTTTGTTTTTTTAGCAGAAACGCTGAAGCGAATATCAGAGGTTTATATGATGTTTATTCAACTATCCATTAGCTCCTTAAGAAACAAACATGATTTCCTGGTAAGTGATACAGTATAATCCACGTCGAGGTTACGTAACAACATACGATAGCACACTACCTAGAGATTAAAACGTCAGCTAACTATAATCAATAGATTAGCAGTGTTGGCGTTAACTGCAAATAAAACAAGTACAAAATGTGCTATCGAGTTTCCTGTACAGCGTATAATGTTGTATGAAACTCTCAGCCACGGCTCATAAAACACAGGCCCAGTGGTAGCCTGCGGTGGTGGCACCTATAGCGGTGCCAGACGCACGATCATGACTAACTGTCACCTAAGGCAAGATAAAAATGTAAAAAAACTACTGAGGCTAGAGGGCTGCAATTTGGTATAATTGATGATTGGAGGGTGGATGATCAACCGATTTGCAGCCCTCTATCCTCAGTAGTTTTTAAGATCTGAGGGTGGAGAGAAAAAGTGTGGACGAACTGACAAATAGCCATCTCAATAACTTTCTTTTACAGAAAACTAATTTGATAGCACGGAGAAATGAAAGGTCTAGAGCGGACGAGATGCAAGGAAAATTTGATTAAAGGTGTATTGCAGGTGCAAAGTGGTTTGATCATGCGTCGAAACTGGAGCAGAATAAGAGAGGCAACTTGCAGAGGCAGTGCAAGGGAGATGGGGGAGGAAAGATGGGGGTGAGGAGGAGGAGGAGGAGGAGGAGGAGAAAAGGAGGGGGAAGAAATCCGTGCACTGGCGATGAGCCCGCCATGTAGGTATATGGAACGGATAAAATGTTTTGGCAATTTTCTTCTCTCAACTGATTAAGCAATTCAAGATTGAATGTGTCTGTGACTAAAGACTTATCATTTATTTTCAAAGGTGCGTACATATATATATATATATTATATATATATATATATATATATATATATATATATATATATATAATATTTATAGGTATAAAGCCACAAAGGAAAGATAAACAATGGAGTTTCTGCAAGATCTTTTGACTCAACATCCTTTACTTAGCAGACAAACTGACTTATATGAGAAATTGAGAGTACGGGAAAGGTCGTATAAGTGACAGATAGGGATTATAAGGAGATTAGTACCTAGAATCCAACATACCTGGAAAATGAGTAACCTTTCCAAACAAGCATAAACATGGGTACAATTTAAGAACAAAAAGATTAAGTCCAACTGCTCAGACACAGGGACAAGACAATTAAAGGATTATACAGGGCGACAGCTGACCACATTCAGGTCTTTGGTAAACAAAATAATCCTTTAATTGTCTTGTCCCTGTGTCTGAGCAGTTGGACTTAATCTTTTTGTTCTTAAATTGTACCCAGTTTATGCTTGTTTGGAAAGGTTACTCATTCTCCAGGTATGTTGGATTCTAGGTACTAATCTCCTTATAATCCCTATCTGTCACTTATACGACCTTTCCTGTACTCTCAATTTCTCATGTAAGTCAGTTTTTCTGCTAAGTAAAGGACGCTGAGTCAAAAGATCTTGCAGAAACTCCGTTGTTTATCTTTTCTTCGTGGCTTATACCTTTATTTATGAATTTAACACGTTCCAAGCTTTCGTGATGTAGTTATGCATACATACATATATATATATATATATATATATATATATATAATATATATATATATATATATATATATATATATATATGTATAATAACAGAATCACGAAAGTTAGGAACGTGATAAAATCCATAAATAAAGATAAATGCCACGAAGGAAAAATAAACGAAGGAGTCTGCGAGATCTTTCGGCTTAAAAGCCCTTTACTGAAGCAGATACTCTGCTTCAGTAAAGGGCTTTTAAGCCGAAAGATCTCGCAGACTCCTTCGGGTTTTAATTTTTTCCTTCGGTTGGCATTTAGTCTTTATATATATATATATATATATATATATATATATATATATATAGAGCGAGAGAGAGAGAGAGAGAAGAGAGAGAGTTTACGAGTAAAATATAACACACTGTCACCTTAGATTCGGAAATGCTCCAAGATTTTAACGTTTGATAATTTGTGTTCCCATACTTCCAGAGTACATCGAAATGAACTGTATACGACCAATGTCAATGAAAATAAGTTTTAAACAATGGAAGAGCAAATATTGCCGGAGAAACTCTAGACAGAAGTCTTTATCTTTTTCCACCGACAACATTCAGCGGCTCATGCAAGAAAATCCATTACGCAAACCTGATATACCCCTATCGACAGCTTGCACTTAGTATGAGAGATGCCGTCGACCCCTGCATGTTCGTGACATTATATCCGGCTTATGTAATGGAAGAATGCAGTTCGCTTTGACGTTAGGCTGCATTATAGATGGAACTCACGTCATTGCATGATAATGCAAGGCCAGGATACCTCCCGCTAGTGTATATTTTTTTTCTTTCGTTACTTTGCTGAAAATACGACTTCCCTCTGCATATAAAGATAATGCATATAAGCTGAAGGTACTAAACATAATTTTGCTTAATGTAACCTTGACTTTCCATCCAATGGTTCATTAGTATAATTGCATGTGGAGTGTTTTTAATGTGTCAGGGACACGAAAGCTTATAATTTGCATGTCATTCGTCTCCAGGTTTGGACTCTTTAAATTGACATTTCATTTATTTGCCCATTATTTTTTGCTGTTTTATCCAACTTTATTCAGTGGTATGAAGTTCTCCCGCTGTGATCGACCCAATTCTAGCCAGAGAACGCAATTAGTATCTTGATTTTAAGATTTCTAATCATTGAAAGGAAATACGAAAATCATAAAAAAAAGAAAAATCCGGATACGATTTGAGCAGTACATTCCTTCTTTGTCTCCCCCACAGGAGAATGATCATTACACCAAAACACAATTGCAGCGGAATAACGAAGAGATGAAAGGCAAAAGCTGTTGTTCTGCTGCAGGAATAGAAACCGACATATATATATTCCCCAAGAACTCATTAGGTTATGGATCCTTCTATGCAAATGCAATCACCGCGGGAGTTTCTTTTGCAACGCGATTCGTCGGCGCCGGTTGGGGCTGAAAAGGTTTAACTTTAACTCAATGATCCAGCCTAGTGGGCAGGAGAGCCAGTTCAAACGCGGAGGCAATTACTCCACTATTTACTCGGATACTCCTCCCAACTTGGGGTCGCATACTTTTTTCGGCCCCCCCCCCCCCCCCCCCCCCCCCCCCCCCCCCCCCCCCCCCCCCCCCCCAACACCCCCCACCCACCCCTCCCGCCCCCCACACACACTCCCTTTTATTTCCGGCCGGCCTTTTCATGGTAGCATTTGGATAATATTTTTTTTTTCTCTCATTAACGAATTCATGGGATTTGCGTTTTTTTTATTTCCCTCGAGGAGGAATTTGATGCTTACGTGACCAGGCAAGCGTTTACTGAAAGTATATATTTGATTACATTTTGATATGCAGGCAGGTGCAAAACTATATAACACTGCGATTTACAGGTACATGGCATACACGCACCCACGCATGACGTATATAATTATTAAAATAATTTATATATGATTATATTATATATATGGTTATATAATTATATTATTACTATATATATATACATAGATATATTGTAGAGATATATATATATAATTATTAAATATAATAATATATAAATATTATGTATATATATATATATTAAATAGTATAATATATAATATATTAATATATATAGATTATATATTCTATTGATATATATATAATATATATTATATTATTTATTAATAGTATTATATTATATATATATATATATATATATATATAATTATATACTATATGGATAATATATATATATATATATATATATATATATATATATATATATATATATATATATATATATATATACCTAGGCAGACAGGCACACAAACAATTAACAACGTTATCATGGTCGACGGCGTTTCGCAATAATCCGATGCATTTTTAAGGTTACAAATACACAATATATTTTTTTCTAATAAAAAGGAACGTCACTGCATAAAATCCAATTATATAAGCACATTTTCTAAAACACCCCCAAAAAAACCTACCCAGTAGTAAGTGGCTAAAAAGGGATCAGACATAAAAAGGGATCAGACGTAACTAAGTAAAACGGGGAGGACGTGAACAAAACATCAGAACAGTTAGGTAATAAACATCGCAGCCTTGAAAATAATTGGGTTATTGCTACGTTAACTGTTTGTGTGCATTCTTATACCGCCCTTGGACTCCTTTATACATATAAATATAAACATTTATATATAATATATATATATATATATATATATATATATATATATATATATATATATATATATATATATATATATATACATGTGTGTGTGTGTGGGTGTGTGTGTATACATTATATATATATATATATATATATATATATATATATATATATATATGAATTTATTATCCCATCGCTGTGATTTATATGAATCATTAAGCTTCATATGTTTAATATCCAAATCACGCTACTTCGGGAACATCACTTATAATTCCCCTCCGGTGATATTTCCGAAGTATCGTGAATTGGACATTAAACGTCATTCGTTAGCTTAACTATATTATATATATATATATATATATATATATATATATATATATATATACAAATACATATGTATATACATATATAGATATAGATATAGTATATTATATATATATATATATATATATATATATACGTATATATATATAAATGCTTTAATCTGGGCTAGCTTTTCCAAGGTCCGTGGTTTGATACCAGCCTGCCGACAAACAATCGACTCTCCTTTGGATGGGTATCTCGACCATCGCTGTGATTTATATGAATCATTAAGCTTCATATGTTTAATATCCAAATCACGCTACTTCGGTAACATCACTTATAATTCCCCTCCGGTGATATATCCGAAGTATCGTGAATTGGACATTAAACGTCATTCGTAGCTTAACTATATTATATATATATATATATATATATATATATATATATATATATATATATACAATACATATATATACATATATAGATATATATATATATATATACTATATATATATATATATATATATATATATACGTATATATACATAATGCTTTAATCTGGGCTTGCTTTTCCAAGGTCCGTGGTTTGATACCAGCCTGCCGACAAACAATCGACTCTCCTTTGGATGGGTATCTCGACCAACTGGGATCAAGAAATTTGCTATTTCTCATCATAATCTACAAGCAGTACCATATACTCTGAAAAAAAAAAAAAAAAAAAACAGCAGGTCATCAATCATCATCACGCAACTCAGCACCTGCATTTAATATCCTTCCTCTGTCATGTCGCGTCACCTCCCTCATACAAATATTAAAGAACCCTAAATATATAACATCCCTGACCCTGACATCCGGGTCCTCCCCTCCCTCACCCCCATCCCCACCGCCCCCTTTTAACGTTGATATCTTTGACTGCCTGACAGAAGAAGCCACAGTTTTACATTATGAAGTCTATTTATGGAATACATTTCAGAAAACACATTACTGTATATTTACTTATGGGTAAGTCACGAACGCATGATTCTTGCTTTATGTTGCACATTCATGCATGCGACATGTACAAGCACAGCCACCCACATAAATTTCGCGAGTGAAGGAGATAAATAATCCTGAAATGTGCAGCGTGTGGCGAACATGACCTTCGAGAATTAAGCAACATAAAACTGAATTCGTAATACACAAGCTCCATAAACATCTCTTCCCCCTCGTGATAAACACGACAACAACACGTCTGTGAGAGACAAACGTGGGAGGAGAAGAGTGGGATGGAAATACCGTGGGAAGATAAGTGAAATCGATCAGATGAGCTGCCATATTGTCTCTCTACTAGGCCTTCGATGGAAAGGAGACCTGTGTATATCCCTTCATTGTGAAGTAGTCATTTGGCGTATCCTTCTGTTACGGTGCATTGGAATAGACAGCTTTCAAGTAGGACTGAATTATGAAGAGATATACACAAAAGATTCGGACCTAATTTGTTGATATATAAGTTGCCTTACACGATGCAAGTACCGAAACGTATGTGTAAATATATATATATATATATATATATTATATATATATATATATATAGATATACATATATGATGTATATATATGATATATATATATGGTATATATATATATATTATATATATGTATATATATATATATATATCTATATTATATATATATATATATATCTATATCTATATCTATATATGTAGATATATCTATATATATATATATATATATATATATATATATATATATATATATATTATATATATATATATATATATATATTAATACCCATATATGTATGCGTATATTTGTAACCTAGTGACAGGTCTCAAAACACGCCTCTTTATCTATTTCAGTAAAGAGCAAACAAATGAAATAGAAAAAAAATTTAACAACAATAATACTCTTCTCTGACCTTTTAGGTGCTTAAAGAGCTTCCTAGTTCAGTCACATAATTCATAAAATGCTTAATAAATGGTTAAAACTTAACCAGGATCATGAAACTAGGGAGAACAAGTTATGCAAGCTTTATAAAAGGTATTTGTGCCCCGTTATATTTAAATAAAGGAAAAATTTTCCTATTTATATCAAAGTTAGAATGATTAATATAGGGGAAAATAGTGTTCATATTCCCAGGCGCGTTTTCGGATATGACATTTGCATTCTCTTTATGCACAGAAAGCTGTACAGACAAGACAGACTTACAGACCTGTAATTGAAATGTGAAGAAAAGAAGAATTTGCACAAAGAAACTTGCAAAGAAAAAAAGGAAATAAATAAATGAATTAATAAAAAATACCCTTCACAATAGATAACAATTATTTTTGATAACTTACCGATTCGAGAGAAATATTTCTCATGGCTTTTCATCATTACCTTTCATGAATAATAATAATAATAATAATAATAATATAATAATAATAATAATAATAATAATAATAATAATAATAATAATAACTGGAATAGAGTACTTACAAGCTCCGGGATAAGACTAACAGAGGTTAAAATCAGAAAAGGGATCTTTCGATGAGACCCACTGTCCCCTCCACTCCTCTTAGTAACCATGATTTACATGACAAATGTTCTGCAAAAGATGGATGCTGGGTACCAACTCAAGAAAGGAGGCGAAAGAATGAACCATCTGATGTTCTTGGACAACATCAAGCTGTATGGTACGAGCATCAAGGAAATAGATGCCCTAATCCAGACTGTAAGGACTGTATCTGGGGACATTACGATGGAGTTTGGAATAGAAAAATGTGCCTTGGTCAACATACACAAAGGCAAAGTGACAATATCTGAAAACTAGCGAAGACGACTGGCAAAGGAATTCATGGGAAAGACTGATAAAGGTAGACGAAGACCCAGAAATATACAGAGGCAGGAGAATGACAAACAACGGAGGAATGGCACAACAAACCAATGCACGGACAGTACATGAGACAGACTAAAGAACTGGCCAGCGATGATACATGGCAATGGCTACAAAGGGGAGAACTCAAGAAGGAAACAGAAGGAATGCTAACAGCAGCACGAGATCAGGCCCTAAAAACCAGATATGTCCAAAGAACAATGGATGAAAATAAAATCTCACCCATATGCAGGAAGTGCAATATGAAAAACGGGACCATAAACTACATAGCAAGCAAATGTCCGGCACTTGCACAGAACCAGTACAAAAAGAGGCATGATTCAGTAGCAAAAGCTCTGCACTGGAGCCTGTGCAAGAAACACCAGCTACCTTGCAGTAATAAGTGGTACGAACACCAACCTGAGGGAGTGATAGAAACGATCAAGCGAAGATGGTTTGGGACTATGGTATCGGAACAGATAGGGTGATACGTGCAAATAGACCAGACGTGACGTTGATTGACAAAATCAAGAAGAAAGTATCACTCGCTGATGTCGTGATGCCATGGGACACGAGAGTAGATGAGAATGAAAGAGAAAAAAAAAATGATAAGTATCAATTACTGAAAATAGAAATGAGAAGGATATGGGATATGCCAGTGGAAGTTGTACCCATAATCACAGGGACACTAGGCACGTTCCTAAGATCCCTGAAAAGAACCTGGAAAAACTAGATGAATCAGCTCCAGGACTCCAGAAAAGTGTGAGACTAGAAACAGCGCCCATAGTGAGAAAAGTGATGGACTCCTAAGGAGGCAGGATGCAACCCCGGAACCCAGCACTTAAAAAGAAACAAAACAAAAAACACCCAGTCGAACTGGATGATTGTGAAAAAAAAGAAAAAATAACGAAAGACAAGAAGTATTGCAACAACATTCAAGGTTAAACTGACGTAATTATTCTGGAGTTTGGAAGGAAGTTGAAAGCAAAACCAACGGAACAAAAATCATTTCATCAATCGCCCAAGAGCATCGAAACTTGGAAAATGATCTCAGCAAGATGATAATTACAGAGACAATAATCTCAAAGGAATAAAAGAAAAATCCGCCGAGAAATGACTTCTAGGATGACGAGCAAAGGGGGAGAGAAGCAGAATTACAGATTTCTGGATATGTCTTCGTTATCGACGAAGTTCAGAAGATCAGAAGTTCAGAAACGTAGATAAACTTCTCAAGGGCGTTGAAAGGTTGAAAAAACACTAATTCATCTTTCTTCTTCTTCTTCTTCTTAGGTTTTTACTTTATAATTTCCACGAGAAACATCCGTAGGCTTACTTTTACCGTGGAGTTGATTGCTCGAGACTTTTTGAGTGAGGATTTTTTTTTTTGTAACCACTCTACTAATAGGAGGAAGAAAGCTTCTATAGCATTGAGAGGTTTTAAGGGAGATGATATGGGGAGGCGTATTATTTAATGCTTATGCACTCTTTATATATATATATAATATATATATATATATATATATATATATATATGATATATATATATATATATATATATATGTATATATATATATATATATATATATATATATATATATATATATATATATATATACAAGACACAATATATATACACACACACATATTTATATATATATATATATATATATATATATATATATATATATATATATATATATATATATATATATATATATGAATGTATGTATGAATGTAAAAGACAGTCTAATAATCTACGTCTCCAACTCATCTCCTTTAAAACCTCTCATTACTATACCATCTGCCATACGCCATGTAGCGAGGTAAAAAGGAAAAGGAAAAAAAATCTAACTCAAAAGTCTCGAGCAATCAATTCCTTACTGAGAGTCTCAGAGTAGCCTACGCCTACGGATGTTCATCGTAGAAAATGCTATGTAAAAAATAAATAACAAGGAGACAACATTTGTCTCTGGATATATACATATTTACACACACATATCAACACACACACACACACACACATATATATGACGATGTTTGTCTCTGGATATATCCATATTTACGCACACATCTACACACACACGCATATATATTATATATAATATATATATATATATATTATATCTATATATATATATTATTACGGTATATATATATATATATATTATATGTATATATATATATATATATATATATATATATTATATATATATTGTGACGAAGTGCCAAGTATCTGGTTACTACACTTACCATTCATTAATTGTTACCTCACAAAAGCCAGACACCTGAACCCTCATCACAGGTACTAAACGACTGAATACTCTAAAGGCAACAGTGATCCTTTAACAACTTACCAGTATTGCAGAAAATCAGACTATGTTCATCAAAACAGGTGTGAGGTAATCTTGTAAGTAATTAAATTAATCAAAGGGCATCACTCCACCAACAACTTTAAAAGTCTAAGTATTTCCCTGATTTCAGAAGTCTAAGTACTTCCCTGGTCCTAAGTCACTTCAAGTTAATTGAAGGAAAATAGATCAATTACCACTCTATGTTTTTACCTAACATCAATATAATCATATGCAAATATACTGGTAAGAAATGAAAACACTTATACAAATTTTAAATACAAAATTTATTATTAAACTCAAAATTTATATAAGTGAAATTCACAATATCAGGGAAAATTACTGTTACTTGAAAACAAAGTAAAGTTTAATTCTTGAATCAATTAAGTAAAATTAAATCAAAATTGATTTATCACAAAATTCAAGAAAATTAATTCAATCAAAATTCAAAATGCTAGGCAATAATTGAAAATTTTAAATTAATTCCCAAGGGCTAAACAACAATAAAACTTGAAAAGAATTCTAATTAAGTGCAAATTAATTCACAAGTGTTAAATTTAATTAATGTGCAATGATTAAGTAATGAAAATAACTAAGTTAATTAAATTGTGAATGCAAATGAAAACACAGAAAAATGTGGAAAATACCAAAATTGCAAAAAGTATTAATCACAAAGAAAATAAAATAAAAACACACACCTCAATAAGAAAATGGATAAATGCACAAAACATAAAAATCACTTCAATAAGAAAATGGATAAATGCACTTCAAATGAAACAAACAGAACAAAAAATTTGCAATGTATAAAAATGTAAATCTTTTCACTCAAACCATTGTAACTATTAGTTATTAGTTCTCTAAACCATCGTAACCAATAATTATTAGTTTTTACCAAACCATCATAACCATCAGTTATTAGTTTCTTACCAAACCACTGACTATTAGTTATTAGTTTTTACCAAACCTTTGTAACCATCAATTATTTTTGCAACTAATAAAAACATAACACACTTTACCTTGGTATACCAACTTCTTTCTTCAAAAAATTCACCAATTCACAAAAACAGGCGCCGTTACGCACACTTGTAAAATGTTTGTTAAGATTCCACAAAATGCACTAAATAACACTAAATAAACTCTAAGAAATATCAAATCTGAAATCTACAAGTTACAAGTGACCATTAATATCAATTATGGCGAGGCAGAGAGAGAGAGAGAGATATGAACGTCTCGCGGTTCTAAGATGCAATGAATTCTTTCACATCGCACAAGAGCTGGGCAGTGGAGATGACACAAAACATTTTGAGACAATTCTTCCTAGAAGCTTCGAAATCTGAAGCAACTATACAGACAAAATGTGAAATCTGCATGTGGCTTTGATCAAAGACATACGTGTTCGAGACGAATATACATTCATGTTTGTACCCCATCAAGACAAAAATCGAGCGATAATTCAGATTGACATGTTTTTAAAAATACAATGAAGACTCGAGCTCTCTTATCAAACGTGTTGACAGATTAGGAAAGCAAATGGAGATCTCGGAGTTCCTCTAATCTCAAGGTGCTGACACAATAAGGAAACAATCCTAGTTTCGAATGAACAAAGCAAATCTCTCTCTTTTTCTACATTCTACGTTATATATTCTTTTACCATATGTATATATATTTATATATATATATATATATATATATATATATATATATATATATATATATATATATATATATATTATTATATTATTGCTACTTTCAAAATGCAAATGTTATGTAGAATTGTGCAACATTTTTCAGATTCCTAGCTAGCTTAGAATCAGGATGTTTAAAATGTGTGTTCAGATTTCTGCATTACATATTGTAAAAGAATGTATAACGTAGAATGTAGAAAAAGAGAGAGATTTTCTTTGTCTGTGAGTGTGTGTGTGTGTGTGTGTATAAATCAGAGTAGTATAATATTGTCTTGAAAAATAGTGGGTTCGCTAGTCTTGACATGATCCTTATAATCTACTTGATTTCAGAAGTAAAGATGCAAGGAATTATAAAATGCACGGAAGATTTTTTTTTAAATTAAATTTCAGTATAATATAGCAGCCTGCTTGATTGAGTCCAGAGAAAATCACTCGTTAAACCAGCTACTATTATATATATATATATATATATATATATATAGTAATATATATATATATATATATCTTTTATATATATATATATATATATATATATATATATATATATATATATATATATATATATATATATATATATATATATATAAAAATAGTAACTGGTTTAACTGGTGATTTTCTCTGGAGTCGATTTTCTCTAGAGTCAATCAAGCAGGCTGCTATATTAAACTGAAATTAAATAATTAAAATGTACATGAGGATCTTCCGTGCATTTATAATTCCTTGCATCGTTACTTCTGAAATCGAGTAGATTATAAGGATCATATCAAGACTAGCAAACCCACTATTTTTCAAGACAATATTATACTACTCTGATTTATACACACACACACACCCACACACACATATATATATATATATATATATATATATATCATATATATATATATATATATATATATATATATCTATATATATATATATAGATATATATATATATATATATATATATATATATATATATATATATATATATATATATATATACATATATATATATATATATATATATATATATATATATATATATAGATATATATCTATTATAATATAATATATATAATATAATATATACTAATATAATATATATATATTAAATAATATATATATAAATATATATATATATAAGTGCGTAGGTTAATATTGTCTTGAAAAATTGTGGGTTCGCTAATCTTCTCACGAACCGATTATAATAACTGTCAACTAAGTCAAAGATATTTAGAGAATATATAGTCATATTGCGCAAATATTTCATAAAATACATAAGTATAAAATACCATGATGATCCCATAATTGAACTTACTGGGACGCATATCGATAAAAAATGATGAATATTGATGTGAGTAAAGCAATATCTCTCTGAAAAACGAATTTTCTGCGGCTGAGGCAACATAGTACATGAAAGAATGAGTTTTTAAGAAATATTCCAAGCAATTAAAGTGATAACAACCTAAAGTATAGGTGCATAATAAAAGAGCATTCAGTGATTATTGTTTATCTAAATATGCACAATTACTTACGTAATCCTTCTTCGTTTTTTAACAATCACTATCAGATCCTGGGATTTAACGTAAAGTGTACATTATCTCGACTATATTTTCACTTCTAACAACCTTTATTCTCAGTGACTTTTCTTAGTAATCCAGAACTTGATGAAAATACGGAAATTACAAGACACTTTACCTGGGCATCCTGAAATGAGAAGTAATTGTTCAGGTTATTTTTGATAACGTATAGACAGAGGGTAATTACATTTTCAATTATCAATTGCCCTTTTCGTAGCTCGTTTATTTGAGTTAAATAAACCTTCGAAATAAACGTATACAAACGTAAATAAAAAAGAACTCATTTTTCTATTTTAATTCTGCATCTAAAATTAGAAGTAAATGTTCAAGGTATTTTTAATAACGTATACTCAGAGGGTCATTACATTTTCAATTATTAATTGCCCTTTTTTGTAGCTCATTTATCTATGATTATGATCTAACCAGTGGCCCCGTTTTTCCTTTCCACTCTAGGATTATAAGAAAGGCAGCAAACAAAACATTTATAGATGTGGTGGGATATAGGAAGGCATAGGGTCCATTAATTCCTAGATAATCTTATTGAGTACGGGACGTTAATCCCATTCAGACAGATTGCTCTCATTTATCTTTGGATGTGTTGCTCCTTTTGATTCAAATATAGTCGTACTTCTCGCACTTAAAAGGTTTATATTCCACTTTTCTCTTTTTACTAACGCTGCAAAATTACTCTATACATCATTACTAAAAATAAATTAGCAAAAACTGCTGTAGCAAGAGGAAGTCCAAATATACTCAGGTGACTTCGTAAGAATGTTTGTAATGGAAATTGCCTGAGGCTAGTGGAAAAAAAAGGAGAGATAGAGAATTCAAGCAATGACCACCTGCTATTACTGTGAGAATTCAAGCAATGGCCACCTGCTATTACTGTCTAAATTAGTCTGGCGCACGGAAAAGCCTATTTTGGAAGGCTACGCAGGCCACATAAATGTCAACTCAGAGTCATGAGGGTAGGCTCATTTGCTTGACTTTCTTTCAGCTGAGAATTCTGGTTATACCTAAGTCTATTCTCCTGTTCATCACCAGTTGCGTTTAATTATATCTATAACTGTCTAAACGAAGTTTCAATTTATGGCTACGAGTTATGATTAAACTGGAAATACGTAGCATATCCACTGCTAACCGTAGTTAGGGACTGAACAGTAATACAGTATATATGCAGTTGGTATTAACAGCCGAAGGATCACGGCCACTGCATGATAATCATTACTTCGATGGGAAGGTAGGAAGCAATCTTCTGCAATAATATTATCATTTTTTAACGATTATTAATCACTCACTACTTTACATCGGAATCATCTGTGTACATAATTCACATATATTAGTTATTTTTACAATCTAAACGCGTGTTGAAGAACGGGAAAATAATTGGACGGTATTTCAATTAAGCCAGGATGAATTCAGTTATAGCCAGACCAAAATTTTATTTTATGAATACTGAATATGCTAACATGTAAGTTTAATGCTTGTGCACGGATATGATCTTGTATGAAACCTTACTTCCCATTTACGGTAATTATGATCTGAAACGTGAATTATCTGCTTTAACAAATAAAAGATTATGTCTTTACCTTTGAGCAAATCATGATATACACAAACACTAGAGGTTAAGAAGCGATCAACGGCCAGGCGTATTATTGATTAACTTAAATCACACAAAATCACTTACACACCCTAACGCCACACAATTTGAATCTTTGACGGAGAAAATTCAGATGCGATATAGTAAGATCATAACAAGCGCTTGGCTTGCCTTGGCTTGACAAGCAGTTTGGCTTAGATTGGCGTGGCTTGGCTTAGTTTTGCTAGCTGAATGCCGGGCTTGGCTAGCTGAATGTTGGCTTTGCTTTGCTTTGCTACCTGATTGTTTAGCTTGTATTGGCTGGCGTGGCGTGGCGTGGCGTGGCGTGGCGTGGCGTGGCGTGGCGTGGCGTGGCGTGGCGTGACTTGGCATGGCATGGCGTGGCTTGGCTTGGCTTGGCGTGGTATGGCTTGGCGTGGCATGGCTTGGCGTGGCATGGCTTGGCGTGGCACGGCGTGGCATGGCTTGGCGTGGCATGGCTTGATTTGGCTTGGCATGGCTTGAGTTGGCTTGGCTCTGCTTGGCTTTACTTGGTTTGGCTTGCAAAGGGATTGTCTTGTCTTGATGTGGCTTGGCTTTAACTGGCTTGCAGAGGGCTTGGCCTGGCTTGCAGACAGTTTGACTTGTGGTCTGGCTTGGCTTGGCTTAGATAGCTGTGTTTGTCTTGACGTGGCTTGGCTTTGATTGGCTTGCAGAGGGCTTGGTCTGGCTTGCAGTTTGTCTTGACGTGGCTTGGCTTGCCTTGGCTTGCAGAGGGCTTGGCCTAGCTACCAGACAGTTTGATTTGCAGTCTGGCTTGGCTTAGCTTGGCTTGCAGAGGATTGGCCCTTTTCGGTTTTTGTAAAAGATACCCAATTAAAGTCTGTTTGGAAAAATGACAATCCATGATTTCACTAAAGGAAAGACTTCGTGTCCACTGGCTGAAAACAGAGGTAAAAATAAACTCGCAAAACCATAACCGTCATAATAAATAACTGTATATGATTAAAAACTAAAAATAACCTGGAAATGAGCTTTTATGCTATTATGGTTATAGGAGCCACTGAACAGCGGCTCCGCCTCTGTGATCTACTGATTTTCAAAAGCTGCAATTTCCCTGCAACGACGAAGGCGCTATTAAAACAAGTATCAATTAAAGTGAATAAAGATTGGCTATGAATCGGCAATTTAATCAAGACAAAAATTTTGTTAGCTTTATCTTTGATATTTAAATGGATTTGTCTTCACCTTTCACGCCCTTTTAAAGGTTAGTAAACCAAGAAATTTCGTTAATAATAAACACTTTACTGCTATTTCCGTTGGTAAGTTAATGGAAAAATAAACGATTCTTGGCACGCTCCAGCAGAGCCCATGGGGGAAAATACTTTCAGACAATGATGGATGGCAAAAATGCATGACTAATTAAGGGACAACAGTAGTTTGCACGAATAACAAAGTTTTCCATTTAACAATGAACTTTTGCGTTTGACAAGAATCATTTCGTTTCTGTTATGATAAAGGTATGTTCTCCTTTGGTACTGGTTGATTTGGTTGTGACAAAGTGTTTGTCATTTCATTCGCTTTTTTTATTTTTATAATTTAGTACTCTCTCTCTCTTCTTATTGTTAGGTTGGTTTTGTCTTTGTTTTTTCATATTTTTTTTCTTTTTTGGTAATCGAGACAGTTACAGACATTGCGGGTCTGCTTGGAATACAGATATGATAATCAATAATGGTGCTGACTCTCCCTCCCCAACACCAACTCCCCCAAACCAAAAAAAATCTTTTAACCTTATATAACACAGACATTTCCCTTTCAATTGTTTGACTATTAGATTCAACGAAATATGCGCTCACATTCCTCGTTTCTTTTAGTTCGAGAAATATGCACACTAAGAAGCTCTCGTGCAATTGTGTTTGCAGGTATGCGATAACCTCTATTATGTCTGGGAAATTAAGTGTTACTGCGAGATTTGTATGTTTTGTAATCTAAACGTTAACGTATGTTGATAGTTGGTTGAAGTCGACTCAATATCCTCAGAGCCTGCATGACGCTTTATGTGGTACGTCAAGAAATATTCTCTCTCTCTCTCCCTCTCTCTCTCTCTCTTTATATATATATATATATATAAATATATATATATATATCATACTATATATATTATTATATTGTATATGCACACACACATCGTGTATTTATACTATATATATTAATAATTATATATATATATATAAAGAGAGAGAAAGAGAGAGAGAGAGAGTGAGAGAGCCTCTTCGTATTAATTTACCGTACAAAATAAAAATCAGGGAGAAATTTCACACTTCAAAGTCCATGGAACAAACGGTGTGACATTACCCTTCCCTATTAGAAGGAAGTATTTCCAAGCTTCCCATCTTAAATAAAGTTAAAAAAAAAAAAAAAAATTAAAAAAAAAAAAAAAAGACTGACAGTAGCTCAACACCTACTGAAACACGACGCAGTCTTGATATTCTTAAAGTCTGTAACGAGATTTTCTGCCTTCCAATTCAATTAGAATCTGAAGCGCATGAAGGAGGTCAGGAAGAACGCATCAAATGGCTAATCCTATTAAGGTGAAACCTGGCTGGTGCTAAGCGTGCGACACGTGGCTATTTTATTATGATAGTTCTGTCGCTAAATCGCGCGTGACTTAGTTTTACTCCGAAATGCTCAGATGGTAATCTCCTTGAATATCAGATTCACTTAACTTTCTCTCTCTCTCTCTTTCTATATATATATATATATATATATATATATATATATATATATATATATAGATATATCTATATATGATATATACATAGATATATATACACCACATATATAATATATATATATATATATAATATATTATATATATATATGTATCTATATGATATATATATATGTAGATATAAATAATGTGATATATTGTATAATATATCTTATATAGATATATGTATATAAATATATAACATATGTATAATATATATATAATATATACCACACACACATATAATTATACATTTATTGTATATATATACATATATCTATATTTTATGTATATATCTACAGACTATATATATATATATATATAAATATATTATATATTATAATATAATATATATTATTTATATATATAATATATTTATATATCATTTATGTATTATCTAAATAATATATTTATGTATAATGTAAATATATTTCGATATTATATAATAACATATAATCATTATATATAATATATATATATAATATAATATATAGAAATATGTATGTATAATATGATGTGCAAATATCCATTTTTCCCTTTGGAATAACTTACACCCCCGAGGGACCTAATTTTACACGGATCTCTCTCTCTCTCTCTCGCTCGCTCTCTCTCTCTCTCTCTCTTCTCTCTCCTCTCTCTCTCTCTCTATTTATAATATATATATACATACACACACAACACACACACACACACACATAATATATATATATATGTATATTATATATAATATATATATTATATATATCTATAATATATTATATACATATTTACATATATATTATACGTACATATATATATATATATCTTATATATATATATATATATATATAGATATATATATATATTATATATATATATATATATCTATAATATATATATTAATTCTTATATAATATAATATTATATATAAACACCAAAAATATAGAGAGAAAAGTACTATATTTCAGAGACTGCTGTCTCCCCCTTCAGGTAGATGAATGAGAATAGTTTACAGAAAAGGTGGTATTTATACCAAGAGCTCCATCCACAGGCAAGCCAATTTAGGTCACCCCCGCTGATAATCTTCCTTTAATCTTCTTAAGTGCTGGTTGAATGAAAACCTTGTCGATCGTATCTGAAATCCATGCTCCTTTTGAGATGTTCATTACCTGCTTCTCTTTTATTAAGACCGATTCCATCATTTGACTCTTGTACCGGCAGTTGCTGCTATAAATTACACGTGACAAATTCCAGTTTATTCTATGGTTATGTTCATTTGTATGGTTGAAAATAGCCGAGTTCTGTTGTCCATACCTAACTGACCGTTTGTGTTGTATTAATCTCTCTGGGGAAGTGATTTACCTGTAAATCCGATGTAAGATTGGTCACAGTCCTGGCATGGGATTTCGTAAACCCAAGTGTCCTTGGGAGATGTCTTTTGTTGGACGTTAATCAGGGATTTGGCTAAGGTGTTTGGGTAAGTAAATGCAAAAGGGTTAGATTTTCCGAGGGTGTGGGTTACTCTCTTAATCGTGTCCAAATGAGGAATTTCTATTTTATTGTTGGGTGTATCTCTGGTCTTGTCTTTAGAGGGTCGGTAGAAAATTATGTTTGCTTTGTGAATTGCTTTCTCAATTATATGGTCAGGATACTTTAAAGACAAAAGTTGCCTGCGAATTAGTTCAAATTCTTTTTCCAGGAATTCTGGGGAACAAATTTGTAAGGTTCTTAAGAACAGGTTGCTAGCTCCACCTATCTTGATAGTATTGTCGAGACAGCTCAAGTAATGTACAGATTGGCTAATACTTTGAAACTACAGTAATAAATGCAATAAAACCCAAAAACATGCTGTGGATGAGATATGTGGATGATATCCTAACATTTTGGGATAATAGGTGGGGCAATTTTAATGAATTCCTCTCAAAATTAAACGCATTAGTGCCCAACATCAAATTTAAAGTTGAATGGGAAACAGACAACAAAATTCCTATTCTTGATGTTTTAATAATCAGACACACGACAGAATACAAATTTACCATATACAGAAAACCAACGTTCTCACTTTCATACATTCACTACTTTAGCTATCACGACATTACTATCTAGATAGGTGTAGCCAGCAACCTGTTTTTAAGAGCCTTACGAATTTGTTCCCCAGAATTCCTGGAAAAAGAATTTGAACTAATTGGCAGGCAACTTTTGTCTTTAAAGTATCCTGACCATATAATTGAGAAAGCAATTCACAAAGCAAACATAATTTTCTACCGACCCTCTAAAGACAAGACCAGAGATACACCCAACAATAAAATAAAAATTCCTCATTTGGACACGATTAAGAGAGTAACCCACACCCTCGGAAAATCTAACCCTTTTGCATTTACTTACCCAAACACCTTAGCCAAATCCCTGATTAATGTCCAACAAAAGACATCTCCCAAGGACACTTGGGTTTACGAAATCCCATGCCAGGACTGTGACCAATCTTACATCGGATTTACAGGTAAATCACTTCCCCAGAGATTAATACAACACAAACTGTCAGTTAGGTATGGACAACAGAACTCGGCTATTTTCAACCATATAAATGAACATAACCATAGAAAAAACTGGAATTTGTCACATGTAATTTATAGCAGCAACTGCCGGTACAAGAGTCAAATGATGGAATCGGCCTTAATAAAAGAGAGGCAGGTAATGAACATCTCAAAAGGAACATGGATTTCAGATACGATCGACAAGGTTTTCCTTCAACCAACACTTAAGAAGATTAAAGGAAGATTATCAGCGGGGGTGACCTAAATTGGCTTGCCTGTGGATGGAGCTCTTGGTATGAATACCACCTTTTCTGTAAACTTTTCTCATTCATCTACCTGAAGAGGGAGACAGCAGTCTCTGAAATATAGTACTTTTCTCTCTATATTTTGGTGTTTTTATGGGCTCCCTTTATTTGATGGAATTCTGTTGTTACAGAACATTTTTACCAGTATATATATATATATATATATATATATATATATATATATATATATATATATATATCACCTGCACACGCACACATATTTATATACACACCGACATATATAGGTAGCATCAACGAAGAGGTGGCCAATAAAGGAGCAAACTCTCTTGGTATAACGTCGCTAGATTGGCTACAATAACGGGTGATGAATGATGACTATAGTGCATTAATTGGAGTTTATACTTTAGAGAATTCATCTGATTAATCATTTAGAAGTTAGGTCATTGACCTGATATCTTTCCTGACCCCCACCATTACAGGACGCACAGTCGTAACCGAGTGAAGACAAAGCCTACAATTGTCCATAATCTTCAACAATATCATGCGACTGTCAATCATTTCTCAGTAATAATCCTTTGACAATTAATCAATAATGACTTACGACACTGCCCCAAGATATATCATAATTTTCATAATCCGGCTCTGGGTAATGAAGTTTGACCCTGATACCTAAATTTAATCAAGAGAATGCTGCTTCTTGCCTTAGTTCTTACCGATTGACGGGGATAAGTTCCGGCCATAGCTCAGAATAGAACAGAATATACAATTTTTTGCTAAAGGCCCAGCGCTGGGAGCTGAGATCATTCAGCGCTGAAAAGAAAATTGACTGTACAAAGGTTTATATGATGTAATAGGAGGAAAACCTCGCAGTTGCACTATGAATCAATTGTTAGGAGAGGGTGGAAAGTCAGATGGAAGAAAAAAATATGAACAGAGGTATATACAGTAGAAGGAATGAAAGGGATTGCAGCTATGGGCCGAAGGGACGCTGCAAAGAACCTTCAGTAATGCCTGCAGTACACCGCATGAAGTGCACCACAACTCAGGGACTGATTCAATCATGGATAGCTTCCCCAACCTAATGTCACTGAAGACGATCGCTTAATAATCGATGAAAGGTTACCTTTCTATGCTTCGTGAGAGAGAGAGAGAGAGAGCGAGAGAGAGAGAGAGAGAGAGAGAGAGAGAGAGAGAGAGAGTCCCATATAAAAAAGATATTGTTACTCTAATTTTTAACGTTACCTACGCCTTTCAAATACCAAGCAAAATGTAAGAGAAACTTTTACCAAATGACGTTAAACTGTCTATCTATTTTTCTATATGTTTGTATATGTTATGTTACATACATACAGATATATATATATATAGTATATATATATATATATATATATATATATATATAGACACATACAATTCCAAGAGCACTTCTGTTAATTGCTCTCTCAGTCGAATCGAATACCTGGTAAGTGGTTGACTGTAGTGGCTTGCAATCAAGCTGGAAAAGGCAGCAGACCTAAAGGGTATCACCTTTTGGAGCTACCTCCTCCAATATATATATTATATATATATCATATATATATATATATATATATATATATATATATATATATTTAAATACATATATTATATATATATATATATATATATATATATATATATATATTTCATATACATATATATATATATATATTGTGCTCTCCCGAACGCTATACATAATTTTCAACAGAACGCTTATTTTCCTAAAACACCTTTCTTCGAAATGTACGAGTTCAATCCACTCGTAAATCCCATATACTCTCTTTCGTAACGAAAAACGTTCGGCCAGAGGAAATTGGACGGGGTTTGTGAAAGATGAAAATGAAATTAGATACGACTTTTATAGAACAACATCTTTTGAAATGCCCTTACATAAAACATCAATTCCTCTCCGTCCCTCTCGATCAAAATGCTATGGCGGAATAAAAACTGGAAAACGGCTATCTATTTCTTTTCCATTTTTGTTTTGTCTTTTAGGGATAAAAATATTTAACTATATATGAAAAAAAAAGCATTCAGAGATTGAGTTTCCAGATGTGTATACTTTACCTCTCGGGGGAAAATGTGGGATAGTTTTCTTCTGCTGTAAATATCAATTTTATTTGTTTTCAGGTTTTTCATTGCCTTTGTTTACTCAGGTGTTCCTCTTAAGTTATTTCAGTCGGAGGTTTATTCAAATGGATGGCTATAAAATGTTCAATTCTCCTAAAATCAACGGAGGGATGTGATGCACACATTCTTCTTTGAGAATATCACACTGATTTGTAGCGCCTCAGCGGCGTGGTTGGTATGGTATTAGCGTCCCACCTCGGTGGTCGCGGGTTCGATTCTCGGCCATTCTATTGAGGAGTGAGAGATGTGTATTTCTGGTGATAGAAGTTCACTCTCGACGTGGTTCGGAAGTCACGTAAAGCCGTTGGCCCCGTTGCTGAATAACCACTGGTTCCATGCAACGTAAAAGCACCATACAAACAAACACTGATTTGAAAATGCATTTCATTTTGCAATTAGGATGAGTCCGATCTGAATTACTAGAAACATAATGGAAGCGAAAATCATTACTCTTAGTTTTCAGTAAAAGAAAACTATTGTGCCAGCTTTGTCTGTCCGTCTGCCTTCAGGTCTTGAAAAGTACTGAGGCTAGAGGGCTGCAAATGGCTATGTTGATCATCCACTATCCAATCATCAAACATACCAAATACCAACCCTCTAGCTTCAGTAGTTTTTATTTCATTTAAGGTTAAATTTAGCCATAATCGTGCTGTTGGCAGCGATATAGACTAGGCCAACACCAGGCCGTGGTTAAAGTTTCATGGGTCACGGCTCATACAGTATTATACCGACACCACCGAAAAATAGATGTATTTTCAGTGCCTTGATTATTCGCCGTAGGGGCTGTACAGAAAACTCGATTGCATTTTTACTTTAATTTCCTAGGAAATTCCCTTAATATATTGAATCTAAATCTTAATGGCTGATGAGACAGTTTCTAAATCTTAGTGGCATGGAAACTTGGTATCATATTTTATAGTGTTAATTTTAAGTCTGTTTGCTGTTGCTTAATTAATTTTTCAATAAACTCTTCTCAAATGCTTCATTTTAAGACCTAGGTTAAGTAGAATCAGCAAAGTCTCAGCTAATAAGCTAGCATAATTAACTTCATATGACCTGCATTTATAATTACTTATTGCGCAGACCTCCAGGAGTCCAGACAAAAATCAATGAGGGTGACTAGAATGAGCCCAACAGCTAATAAGGATAATACTGGATTAATTAACTTCACATGCACAGATGAATGCAGAACCAACAAAGGATGGGTCAAACGTACAGCAAAACATCCCAAAACACAGACCGGTAGCTTATCGCAACCATTATATTATCAAAGGCAGGCGAATGAATCTTTGTGTAATCGTCTGATTAGGACTGAATTGTATTCAACTTGTTAGTGGAATCCGTGTAAATAAGTGGCCGATTGTGGCTATATGCTTTGATAATGTTTTGATACCTTTATGACTTGTATATATATTATATATAGATATATATATATTATATATATATATATATAATATATATGTTTATATATGTATATATATATATATATATATATATCTATATATATATATATATATATATATATATATATATATAATATATATACTGCATTGACAACGTAAATGGAGAAAGTAAATCGGTAATGATAAGACAATACACACATACTGAACAATCATCCATCAAAATAAATAATAACTAAAGTCAAACGCACAACTAAAAAAAATTTAAAATTCTGCAGAGAAAAAAATAACCACACACATTCTGAAAGAGATTAACGCCAAGAAAAAACAATTAACATCAGTGACTCAAAATTAACGAGATATTAGCGTTAGTGTTGTGTTTGTTTGGAGAAGGGGAGGGAGGGGGAAGAAGAGTGAGGTAAGCATTCAATTTAATTATGCTAGAAAGAGTCAAAGTTTTATATTGCATGTAAACTCCACCTGTCTCTTGTGTCGCAAAGAATTCCCAGCCTAATCTCATTTCATTCGGCATATCCGGGAAAAGGAGAGTTGCACTGTTTGTCTAGAACGCACCTTGTTGACAGAGAGAGAGAGAGAGAGAGAGAGAGAGAGAGAGAGAGAGAGAGACAGAGGGGTAAACGTTGAAGCCTGGCGACAGCAATTAATGGAAAGCAATGTTACTGTTGTTGTAGCGACATGGTTTGAAACACATTCAGAGCGAATATCGTCAGGTTCAATTGCCCACTACAATCCCTCCCCCGTCATCCCCCCTCCACCACCA
Source organism: Macrobrachium nipponense (assembly GCF_015104395.2). Classification (NCBI taxonomy): domain Eukaryota; kingdom Metazoa; phylum Arthropoda; class Malacostraca; order Decapoda; family Palaemonidae; genus Macrobrachium; species Macrobrachium nipponense. Next base: position 14,888,872 of record NC_061087.1, read on the forward strand.
CCACCGCAGCCAGTCGCTACTGCCTTAGGTGGATTGTCCAGCCTGTCTTCAAAACCCGGGTACTTGGAATTTACATATTTCCCCCATATCTCTCATTCCCGGGAAAACAAATTCATAAACATCTATGTTCTTGTTGATATTCACAGCGCTTACGATTTATTTCTCTCCCAGGAAGGGAAATTCATAATAGCACTTTACGCTTTTGTTGATATCCTCACAACATACGCATCACTCAAGTATTTCACATTTGTAATAGGACACATTTATTGTCATGCATATATTAATGAAATGGATGATGTTATATGTCCGAAAAATGAATATTCTATCACGAAAAAATTTCGATAAATTTTTGGTAGAATAAAAAAAAAGGACATTATTAACAAAACGAAGCAATCAGCGTAAAAACGACGAGAAAAAATTCAAAAATATCTAATTAATTGTAAGAGTTCATAAATAAATTCTTACTAGTTTTATCACACCATGACTGTTTAAAAGTCCTCACCAGAGTCATGAGCTCGTGAATTTAAAAACATATGTGAATTCTAATTGTTTTAACAACAAAAGGTTCAGTAAGTGAAGATTTAATGGCACGATTTATCAATGAAATATTTACAAAGAAAACAGACGATATTAAAGAGAATAAAAAAATACTCATGGTAGCACGAGTCTTAAAATGAAGAAAAATTGTTTTAAATTTAAATATATCTACAATTACTTAACCGTAGATTTGTTTCTCCATTAAAATGCATGATATGACAATACAAATGACTGAAGGGAAAAAAACTTATGTTTTCGAAGTGTAGTCCAAAAACAATAACATGCGTTTTCTGCAGAACATTAAAAGAAAGATGGAGATATAAACAGCTCATTAGATCGCGAATTAATTTGAAATTCCTTAACTAAAACAAAATATCCGATAACACAATTTTACTCAGATTAGAAACGGCATGATTTCGGTTGTTATTAAGCCCTTCAGACAAAGATAATAGAACGAAGACTAGTTCAAGTTGTGTGAAGGTTCTAATTGCAAACACACACGGCTCATGGGCTCGAACCACGTAACCAAGAATTCTGGACGTACAGTGACGCGCTTTACACACAAGGCTATCGTGAGATGGGCTTGTGGCTGAAGCGCGTCACTGGACGTCCTGAATTCTTGGCTCCGTGGATAGAGCCCATGAGGCGAAGAATTTCTCACCAACTAAAAAAAAAATTCCCCTTCGGTTATCATATATGAACATGTATTAATTCCTAGGTAGAGCGAATTGGATATTAAAGGACAATTGTAGCTTAATGCATGTATATGAATCACGGTGATGTGATAAAAATTCACACACACACACAACATATATATATAATAATATTATATATATATATATATATATATATATATATATATATTGTGTGTATATATATATATATATACTATATATATATATACAATATATATATATATAATATATGTATATATATTATATATATATATATATTATATATAATATATATATATATATATAAAGAGAGAGAGAGAGAGAGAGAGAGTGAGAGAAACTGTCAACTGTAGAAAATATTTTTAAGACATGGCTGAGCGCAATGAGGTTCCAGACCTCCTCCTCCCCCACGATCTAATTTTCTTTTTCTCATAATTCTCTACAATTTTTTTGTGGTTTTTCTCTAGATGTCCCGAGATATTAATGAACTTTGGCGTCAATTCTTGCTTCATCCGAAACGGAGTGAGGACCAAGGGAAAGTTTATATTTGTCGAAGAGGATGACAATATAACTTTGAAGGTTAATGACAAACGGTAACGTCTCCGCTGATAAAAAGACCGCGCTCTGATTGGCTGAGGGGAAACCGCCGGCGACAGCGGCCGGTTCTGATTGGTCGAGAGAGACTCCAATCTCGGGGTGCCTCGGAGTTTGGAAGGCTAACCAAACAGCATTCTTATTTCACCAGAGTTCCTTCTTGATGTTATCTCCGAAATACCTTCTCATTTTCATGATAAAAGTTTCGGGGAACGGGCACGAGATTGAACTATTTCAAGACGACGGAGAGCGGAATGGGGAAGGGCTGTTCATTACAGAAGAGGTCTATTTACGTTACGTTGATACAACTTCCAGATAAATATTCCTCCTCCTCTTCTTCTCATTCTTCTTCCTGATTTAAATCTCACGGATTTCGGAGCGACCGAAATTTGTCCTGGTGTCGGCTATGCTTGTATGATTGATTGATTGATTGATTGGTGGCTGGATGGATGTACTGATTGATTGACGGATGACGGATGAACTAATTGAATGATTGATTGAAGGCTGGATGGACTGACTGATTAACGGATGGATGGATGGATGAACTAATTAACTGATTGACTGACGGATGGATGGATGTACAGTTGAACTAAATGACTGATTGATTGACGGATGGATGGACGTATGGATGACGTAACTGACTGATTGACTGACGGTTGGATGGACTGACTGATTGACGGATGGATGGATGGATGAACTAATTGACAGATTGATTGACGGATGGATGGATGTATGGATGAACTACTTCACTGAATGATTGCCAGCTGGTTGGATGGATGGACTGACTGATTGATTTACGGATGTAAGTATGGATGAATGGATGTATGGATGGATGGATGGACTGCTTGACCGATAGCCTGAGCTAGTAATGGGGCCGTGAAATTCATTCATCCAATTGATATTTAGCTCCATACCTTGGGCAGTGTAGACTTGATTCAAATACTATTATCTAAAATGTTGGCTAAGGCGCTAATTAATTTAATGCAGGCTATGACGCTTGTTCTAAATTATGGGGAAACTTGTTCGTCATACGTTACATTCCTGACAGCAGAGGAGAGAGAGAGAGAGAGAGAGGAGAGAGAGAGAGAGAGAGAGAGGGAGAGAGAGAGAGAGAGAGAGAGAGAGAGTTATTACAAGGCGATGGTCGGTTCTAGCCCTTTGGGCTTGAGGGAATACCGCGTTGAGAGAGAGAGAGAGAGAGAGAGAGAGAGATCCATGACTTCCACCACTGTAAGAATATGAAAATGACTACGTCATCATTACGGATTTATTTATGCATATTCCCATTACCCAGTCTCTCCCTAAGGTCTCGCAATGCACAGGAAACTGGATCTCATGAATAACTATTTCCAGTGAAATATGTTACTCTAGTTCCATAAGCTCCATATCAATTCCATATTCCTTAAAAATTTTCAAGTAGATTTAGTCTTGAAGACGTTTATTCGAATCCTACTTTTATATAGTTTTTTTTATTATTTTTTATTTTACCTATCCTTTTTATTACGGGATTTTTCCTTTTTCAAGGAAAGTATGCTCTTTGCATCAAGTGACGTTAGAGTCGATAACGATAAAGATTCAAAGAAAACGGGAACAAAAGTAGAAATAGAAAGCAAGACCTCGGAAAAAATGGTAAAAAAATATTCCGTATGTGAACGGTATCCCTAGCGTATAAAAAAAGACCCTCTCCCATTCGAGTGAGGTATGACATCAATTGTCCACTGGAATTTTTTCATGTAAGAATATAACGTCAAGAACAGTTGCCCAGCTTACCTTAGACGTGGTGGCGGATGGTGCTGTTTGTCATATACCGGCATTCTGAAAAAATAAACAATAATTACCATCATCAATGTTATCGTCGTCTACATCGTAAGCATTGTTACCTCACCCATCAGACATTTCCAAAGGATGGTTTCCGATAACAAAAGAATGCAGTCACTGCTACTATCGTCTCATACAGGCATATACATACATACATATATATATATATATATATATATATATATATATATATATATATATATATATCTAATAAAAGGAGCCCATAAAAACACCAAAATATAGAGAGAAAAATACCATTTTTCAGAGACTGCTGTCTCCCTCTTCAGGTAGATGGAATTCTGTTGTAACAGAACACACACACACACACACACACACCACACACACACACCACACCACATAACACACACACATCGACACACACACAAACACCAACACCACACACACACACATATATATATATATATATATATATATATATATATATATATCTATGTGTGTGTGTGTGTCTGTTGCAACAGAATTCCATCTACCTGAAGAGGGAGACGGCAGTCTCTGAAAAATGGTATTTTTCTCTCTATATTTTGGTGTTTATATATATATATATATATATATATATATATATATATATATATATATATATATATATATATACATACATACATACATATAGCTATATATAATTTTCTGTTTTTCCATTATTGTTTTCATTAATTTTCCGACCAGTCTTGAGCAAAGGATGAAGTTTCAGTAATTTCAGCGCGCATTAATTGAATATCTAGAAACTTTTAGGCAAGATTCTTAGCATCCTGTTCTATTTATGCCAGTCACCTTCGCTCTTATTTTGAGGTAATTCTATTTCTGGTGTTATCTTTCTAGTACTTCTACCTCCCTCTTGATCTCTGGTAGCGAAATCACACACAAAAGTGTTGTGTTTGAAGCTACCAAACTCTAACCCAGGGAAGCTATTCCTTTCATCTTCCCCAAATTCCCTTTCGCACGCACCAGTCATCCAATAATATCCACCAGCGACGTGGACAATGACCAAACCGTTAATGCTGACGTTGGAACTTACTACAAAAAACACTTTGAGATTTCTGACAATTTCCAAATATCGATCCAAGAGAGGCTGTCGATTCCAGAAGTCTCTCTTGTCATCAATTCTTACTCTAGCAAGCTATTTGAAGAGGCTGCTCGACACAGAACCTAATCTTTTATTGAAATTAGATAACTGCATCAGCTATCTTCAGTGTTATCACAGATATTTCAGCTAAGTAAAAGTTCAAATAGAATATATATGAAGAATTCATGATGTCGGAAAAAAGAATGTGTATCTGACGACATTAACGGAATGCCTAGAAGGTAATACATGAAAAAAAAAAAAAATCCTAAAAAATCAGACTTGCTTAATTTTCTTGGCGATCGAGGCACTGAATAAATTGCACTGGATACTGAATAGGAGACAATATCAGAAATCCGTTGCACGTCAAAGTCCACGTGAGTTCCTTCTTTTATGCCCGAGAAGAGGAATACTAAATACAGCCCAAGCTGCACTTAATAACACGGGGGCGCCTCAGGGACGTAATTGCCTACCAGATCCGGGTTCTGTCTGAGTCGAGTTAATGTTTTAGAACATTAAGAGTTTCCATTACCCAGAATTAGCAGTCGAGGGAAAAAATAGCTTCATCTGCGCAAGAAAATTAAAACCTTTAATGCACGGGATTAGCTTTATGTCGTCCCTTTCTCTTTTTCCCTTCGTGAACTTATGCCTGGCTCGAAATTATCTCTCTCGCTCTCTCTCTCTCTCTCTACTTTTAACCTTTTGTGAATTTCCACAAACATCAGGCTTGCCAAACCCTCCAGTTACCCTTCCCCCACCCTCCCACCACCTCCTTTCCCGAGATCCCCCGCCACCCGACGAATGCAGTCTTGGAAAAGAATCTCGCAGCTGCGAGGCTGCGAGATATTTGTTGCGGACCGTGATTATGGAGAGAGTGGATTTCAGCGAGACGCTCCTTCTTGTGTAATTAGCAAGGAATTTAATCGAGATTCTCTGAGGTGGGAAGTGAGGAAGTTTTTAACCTTGAGCGGGATTTCTGCCGAATTCTTTCCAAGGCGCGAGTTTTTTCTGGGCTACATTCTTAATTAACTGGGACCAGACGACGCGAACGAGGTTTGGTCGACAGACGTTACGCGGGAAACGCCTGTCATTAGACGGAGGAGCGTCTTGCAAGTTAAGCGGCTGAGGAGGATCCTCCGGGGAGGAATATTGAGGATATCCGGCTCAACAAATCTACGAATATAATACCTAGAACGCAATGATCAAAGAAATCGTACCAAACCCTATGTCAGTGGTTGGGTATATCTTAATATATACACAAAAATGTTTTCTTTATGAATAAATCTTATGACGCATTCTCTTATACAAGAGAATATACAGTTTAGACAAATGTAAGTATATTTTTATATATACATACATAAACACACATATATGTATGTATTTATATATGTATATATATTATGTATATATATATATATATATATATATATATATATATATATATATATATATATATATATATATATGTATATAATATATATAATTCCTAAATTTAGCACTTAAGGAGGATAGAAACTAATTCAAGTATTTTGACCATACTCAGAAAATATATACTCGAATGCATTTAAAAATGCGTGAATGAGTATCATTCACATCCAGACAAGCACAAATATTAAAAACGAAAGTCCGGTTGAAGCTGACTGCTCTCGTCAGCCATATTCCTTGTTCCTGCACTTTGCCCTTTTGACCGTCATATTTCGTTTCCGCTTTGTCACACAGGCTGTTTGTTCTCTTTGCTAAAGCCGCGCGTTATTCTCGCTCTCGTTTCTAATTCTCCGTTTTTTTTCCTTCTCCTCTTTCTTTTAGAAGCTTCCGGAGTCTCCTTCTGTCCGACCCCTTTATCTTTCATCCCCTGTTCGCTCTGTTTC
>NC_061087.1:14900440-14907940 GCF_015104395.2 Macrobrachium nipponense
GAACCGCCACCACAGAAATCCCCAGGCAACGAACATTCCTGATACAGATACCTACCCAACTTTTTGAAGTAAGTTTTATTTTGTAACTAAATATTTTGAGTAGGTCCCTTGAGGCCGTCTAGGGGCGTTTGCTCACAAATGAAAGTCTCTGGCGTTGATCATTTCTTCAACAAGCGTGGCGTGGTTGGTATGGTATTAGCATTTCACCTCGGTGGTCGCGGGTTCGATTCTCGGCCATTCCATTGAGGAGTGAGAGATGTGTATTTCTGGTGTAGAAGTTCACTCTCAATGTGGTTCGGAAGTCACGTAAAGCCGTTGGTCCCGTTGCTGAATAACCACTGGTTCCATGCAACGTAAAACACCATACAAACAAACATTTCTTCGACACGGAAGTATGAAAATATTTTGTTGCAAGTTTCATTTTACAGCTGAGTCAGCCGATCTCGATTCTTGGGACTCATTAATCTAGTGAAAACCTCGCCCCACCCCCCTCCACCCCCGATAGAAGCATTGATCTAAACTGATCTGACGATTCAAAATTAATGAATAATTCCTACAAGGCAGTCTCATGTTATGACCTAAAGAAATAGTCAAACTGTTTTTGGCCGTACCATTATCGTGTCCCTAGTTTCTACCACTACCTGGATAAGGCTGCAAAACCTTCGTTTCCTCCCATTGGGAAGTAGGCCTCAAATCGGAGCGCACAAAAATCGGTATCATTTACAAGATAAGCTAACACCCATGTCACCTAGCTACTGGTAAAAGTTCTGGAAAATACCCAGCCGGGACGGAAACCTCCTTAGATCATGGGGGCTCTTCCGAATAAGAAAGAAGATACAACTCAGACATACTGCACACGATAACGTGGTGGAAGTACAACTGAAGCAGTTAGGTGTATGGTGAACTTCTTATGCAAAATAATGGAACACTGGCGAGTAGCCAACCAATCACTTTAGTTAAAATTTAGCATTCTGTTTCATTACTAACAGACAACAGCAGAGACATAAAAAAAAGAATTAATTAACAGAAAGATTAACAGCTGAAGATATTTTTCCAGATCTAGTAAAAACACACAAGTTTGAGCAATCAAACAAATTATTAAGTAAAGAACGGAATACGAAAGAAAAACAGCAGAGCGGGAGGCTGGAATGTAGGTATTTAGCCCCAAAAATTGTTTGGAAAATTGGTATTTTTATTTCGCGGGAAAATACGCCTCCATTACCATTTCGTTTATAAACAAGTTTCTGCACTAATCCTTTTATTCAAGAATGGCCGGGCCAGCTCAAAAATGAGAAATAGCTTTACACTTTTCATGGGACTTTTAAAGTTTTTTTTTTTTTTTTTTTTTTTTTTGCGCTGCTCCTAAATGCCAGGAAAAACTGGTTAACTAAAGTTTTCCGTCTTTTGCAACGTTGAATTTTCAAGTACGTGATGACGTCAGGTATTTCCGAGTCGTTATTGCATTGCCATTGCCGCATCATTACACATTATTGCAATCAAAGCGACGAAGTTCGAGTCCCTTATATTTGAAATCATAAGCGCTATGCTTGCTTTAAAAAAAAGAAAAAAAAATAAGAATAGGATTTTAAACGGGCGAAGGCTGTAACCTTGACATTTCTCACGGAGTAAATAAAAAAAGAGAGAGAGAGAAAAAAAAGCGAAAACGGGATTATTTCATTTCTAGCAACTGACAGAAGACCGTGAAAAACAAGGTCAGGCCAAGATTTAATTACTTTTGTCAGTCATAACCACAATTTTTAATTAATATTCTTTTCGGGCCGAAATCTTAATTATTTTACGTTATACCTGGCCTGTATGACATTCGGTGGTTAAAAAAACAAAAAAAAAACATCCCTAATCCTTTAATTAAACTTTCAAATTAACATGTATTGTTTGAATGTTAGTCTAATGCATTATCTGTCCGTTGACCTAATTCAAATACAAGTTAACTTTCTAGTGTGAGTTTCGCTCTTTGTTTAACCGTACCCCCGTAGGGAAGTAGTGCCATCAGTGCATCTCATGTGGAGCACTGTAGGCATTGCTTAAGGTTCTTTGCAGCGTCCCTTTGGCCACTAACTGCAACTTTCTTTCATTCCCTTTACTATACCTCCGTTCATATTCTCAGACTTTCTGCCTTCGCTAACATTGATTCATTGTGCAACTGCGAGGTTTTCCTCTTGCCACACCTCTCAGAAATTCATACTGCTAATTTCCCTTTCGGCGCCGAATGACCTCAAAAGTCCCAGCGTTTGCCCTTAGGCCTGAATTCTATATTCTATTATCTTCTGTTTAAACGTCTCTGTTTACATTCTCCGAAGATGTGTGTGACGGTAGATAACGGTAGTACGATCAAAGGCGAGACCTTCTCCTCATTCGTGAATACACTGGTCTCGCAGGATAAGATCTTCATTGACCCCTTTCCAATAACTATAGCTTTCCTTTAGAATACAGATCTGATGTCTGAATGGACTATGGCTGTTGGCCATTTCACTGAATCAGTTGAATGGCCTAAACTGCTGGAAGTCCAAAGACAGTTGCTTCATGGAACCTTCTTGGAAAGCCCTACATGCATACTTGAATATATATATCTATATATATATATATATATATATATATATATATATATATATATATATATATATATATATATATAATATATAATTTGTCGAGCACGCATTATAGAAATGGGTGTATATAATACTTGATCCACGTATAGATATATACATACGTACACATATTTATATATAGTATATATATATATATATATACATATATATATATATATATATATATATATATATATATATATATATATATATATATATATACATACTATATATAAATATGTGTTCGTATGTATATATCTATAAACACGTATCCATATTTATCCATTTTGTAAATAAGTATATATATAATATATATGTATATATATACATATACATAAAATATACACGCATATGTATGCATGTATGTTAACAAATATTAGGACACAAGACCCCCTTAATATCTAGTCCAATTTACCTTAGGAAAAACTTATATATACCTAATGGGAATCATGTGATAAGTGCGCCTGCTCTGGCCAGGACGAGTGAATTTAACAATAAATGGCATTTGTGACTTTTATTTTTCATGTGTATTTATTTCCTTGAACCCTGCTAGTCCTGAATATGGCGGAAGCTCCTCCTTAGGACACCGTCTTAGTACGAGCCTCTCGGGGATCAAAGTATTATATACACCTACTTCTATAATACTTGGTCGACAAACTATATTAATAAACGATATCTTCGTGCGGTAGCCTACTTGACGTGTTTAGTAATAAAACCTCGAAGTAGGTGACGCGCAGATAACAAGACAAAGTGGTACGTTGACTTAATTACCCTTTGGCTCGTTCAGTTCATCTCAATGGCATGCCTGGATATTCAGATATCTCTCCGGTCAAATAAGTTAGTGTATGTGTTATTTCTTGCTTAGTCTCTCCTTAGGGACTCACATCCCTCCAGTACATCGGTAATTTTCATATAACTCGTTCTATTTCTTCAAAACAGTTCGCTGAATCAGTTTTCTCCCTGGCCGTTTATCCTAAAATTCAAAAGTCTTCCTTATTTCCTTACTTCTTATCGTATCCTCCTTCTGTTAAGGAAGAATTATAAACAATAAATAATTTTCATCCATTAAATAACTCATTTCGGTACCATCCCATCCACTGATTTTAATTGTTCTTCATGAATATGCCTATTTACTGGTCAGCTTGTATAGCGATGAAAACCCACTGGCTCTGTATATAATGATCAGATACTGCTGTAGTGTGGGGTTTGGTGGTGGGAGGTTGAAACCAACATTGTTTTGAAGCCTGAATTTCAAGTGAAAAACTTTCATCTACTGAAATAATAATAACAATACCCCTAAATATAAAACCGCACCCACCCCATACAGAAAGCCCTAACTCTTCTGCCTTTCAAAATTCCACGAAGTTCCTGGCCTTTCTTTGTCTTTAATCTTTGTCGTATTCATTGTCCATTTTCCTTTTAAAGTTATCTCACTTTCTCTCCGTCAAACCAACTCATCTTAACATCATTCTTTCCATATCCTATACTCTCTCTCTCTCTCTCTCTTTTTGTCAAACCAACTCATCTTAACACCACTCTTCCCATATCCTCTCTCTCTCTCCATCTGAAAATACCTTCGATTTTCAGTTTTACTTCAACCAAGTCATGGTCAGATTTACTGGAGTTCATCATACCCATTTATACTTAGAAAATAATAATATGAAAAGACATTTTCTCTTCCCTCGGATCCTTTTATCGCTCCCTGCTGAAATTTAAATGACTTTCCAATCTCCTTTCGTATTTCTTTACTATGACGACAAAATACCTCACAGGCACTTACAATCAATGCACAAAAGAGACAGACAAGCCTTAGCTTGCTATTTTAATACGTCCGTCTTTATATTCTAAGGAGAAGCAAACACATGCAATTAAATATATAATTCCTAAGGAAAAATAAAACAAAACTATTCCTACGACTTTTTAAACACTTACGGATGCAGTGGTCAGCAGTGTATTATTTGCCCTTTTGGATTTTCCGGAAGAGTCAGCGCAAAATAATGTCTATTTCTACTCACTGTGGCTGTTACTACTAATGATTACAATAAAACCCGAGACCTTCCATTACTCAGCTATTAAATGGAATCCCCTCCTGCCCCAGTCTCTCGGTGGTCCAACACAGCGTCCCAAGCTGATGCTGTTTCAGCTGCTGCCGCTGCTGCCGCTGCTGCTGCTGCTGCTACTGTCATATCGTGCCCTAATGATGCTGACTTGGGGAGTAATCAAAACCAACCCGCGAACTTCAACGTTGATGAACGGAAATTGAAACCTAAGCCGGCGATCCCACCGTCATTATCTTCGGTCTCCATCCTCCCGCTGAAGTCTGTTACTTTACAATTTTGCTGTTGATTACATCTCTGCTTCTTCCCCCAGGATTCATGCTTCCGTTTTCATTAAGAGCAGATTTTCATTTTTTCACATTTATATATAACAGTTATTTCTTTCGACTTTTCATGTTGTTTCCTTTATCGCTGTTTAATCTCTGTATTCATTTCTCAGTGAGAAGCTTAGTTTTAATTCTGCAATTACCTCACAAACATCGGAATCCTTTACAGACGTTATCTGATTTTAAGTATATCTTCAGCAAAATTCGTAAAACAAAAGGAATATCAAGCAAATTTCATTTCTCATCTAACATGACTCAGGTTAGTTGCCGCGAGATAACTCATTACCAATCATCTGACATTCACAAATGAAGACTTTTTTTTATTTATTTTATACCTCACAGAACGATATAAAAAAAATCCGAGCGAACTATGATGGAGTATCTGTAGAAAGGAGCTGTCGCCCCCATATTTCTTCTGTCTGACAACGTCATTACAACACCTATAGAGGATCATTACACCTCTGTGTAATTCATCACAGCGGACATTAACATTCTCTAAGTTCTCTCTATTACGTTCATTTCAACGCTTTTTTGTTCCGTTGATGGTGTGGCTGGTGGGTGGGAGTCTTGTGGGCAGGTGGAGGGTAGGGGGGAGGGGAACAGGTTCTATATGGAGAAGGGAAGAAACCGGTTCTAAATGGGGGAGGGTGGAGGGAGATACCTATTCTAAATGGGGGTTAGGGGGAGGGATTCGCGTGTGTTGAAAATTGCTCACTACCAAATCATTAGTCTTCTGACGTCTTTGGACTCTAATGGAATCTGGCTCCTCTACTTAGGGGAATTCTCCTTGCATCCCTTCTACGGATATTCAGTAGACGAAATTGAGATTATGCTGGGGGTTTTAAGTTCGCCTTAAGGCCAAAGGTATTTTGAAATATGGTCCTCCTATATCAGGAAATGTTAATGGATGCGTGGCATGCCTTTTCAACCAGGAAATTTGGACGTAGCCATGAGAAATGTCTTCTGTTTTAATTCAATATTTAACCTTTCCATCTCTGTATGTTATTCCAATTTCGCCTGAATGATCTTGCAGTGTCTTGTTCGAATTCACCTTTTCTAATTTATTGCAATGTGTGATTTCAGCACGTTGAAGATATATAACCATGAATGCTATCAAAAGCTATTGAGTTTGTTGTATAGGTAACCGGTAATAAAGTCACAGGAAAAAAAAAAAGTTACAATTTTGTCTGGGTAAAAAATGGCTGGTTGTTTTCAATATGAAGTATAAGCATGAATAAAATCAACCGCGATGAGAGACCCGAGTAAATAGCAAAAAAAAAAAAAAAAAAAAAAAAAAAAAAAATACTTTGATGTCAATATGTTTATTGTACGTCATTTTTTTTTTATCAACGGCACTCTTCAGCTGAGGAGGCTGTCATACAAAAACAAACAAAAGTTTCTGTACTTACTGTATGTAATAGACATGTTTATTTATATTACCGTGGATTTCTTTTGAATTCACACACATATAATGTATGCACGTATGTATATTTACATAAAACCGACAATCAGGCTCAACTTTTATATATATTCTAAAGCAAAATCAGTTTGCATTTATAAGTATTGAATCAAAAGTCTTTCTCCTCAGCTGAGGTCTAAGACTGAAAATAAAACCACACCCCTTGGTTCTCCTTTTGTTTCTGCAAAGGATGCTTAACTTTCTCAGCTCCTTAGACATCAGCCCAGCAATTGCTCAGTGGACAAAATCGGCCCAGAAAAAGCCAAAAAAAAAAAAAAAAAAAAAAAAAAAAAAAAAAAAAAAAAAAAAAAAAAAAACAGGCAGGGAGTGAATTCCGAGGTACGGGTAGTGATGGAAAAGTCACTGAACCCTGCAGTCCAAAGATTACCAATTTTAACTAAGTAACGTGAAAAATAGATTACACAAGAACATTTACTTGCGCTAAACTTCATAAAGACAAAGATATCCCAGCGGGAGCACCACAGAGATAATCTTCAAGAACAGCCGAAGGCAGCAGACGAGAATTAAGTGAGCAGGAAGTCAAGGCATGAATGTATTATCTAACAAGATCAGTGGAAGATACGAAGCTAACTTACCGCTTTCAGAAGTGACGCTAATGAAGCATCTCGAGAGGCTGGATGAATATGAATCATGAGCTTTCGGGAGAATGATCTTCTTCATCACGTTGGGCTTCGTGATGTCTTTTTAAAGGGTTTCATTTGCTTTCGCTTTCCTTCGTTCAGCTTGAACTTTCGCAGACTCTGCGTTCAATTCGTTGCACGATTGATTCAACTTCAGTTAATCTCGTATATAATAATTTCAAAAAGGCGGTGCAAAAGTTAATATAATTACATTTTTTTTTTAGCAAAGAATAATGACAAGCAGTTGTTTGAGGGTGGGAATTCAATAAAGAAGGATAAAAGGCATTGTTTTTTGTTATGAATTTGCCTCTTGCTATCAGATGCACTTAGCCATTAACTTTGTAGATAAGTCGAGCCTGTCCTATTTAGCAGGCAAAGAAAAATTTTATTTCTCTTTCGCGCATTCTTACA
>NC_061087.1:14910440-14920440 GCF_015104395.2 Macrobrachium nipponense
TGTAAATGTATATATTTAAATTTAAATATATGTACATTTAACATAAATGTGATTTGTTTCATATGAGAATTTTTTAATTATTATTATTATTATTATTTTTTTTTTTTTTTTTTTTTTTTTTTTTTTTTGCTCTATCACAGTCCTCCCAATTCGACTGGGTGGTATTTATAGTGTGGGGTTCCGGGTTGTCATCCTGCCTCCTTAGGAGTTCATCACTTTTCTTACTATGTGTGCCGTTTCTAGGATCACACTCTTCTGCATGAGTCCTGGAGCTACTTCAGCCTCTAGTTTTTCTAGATTCCTTTTCAGGGATCTTGGGATCGTGCCTAGTGCTCCTATGATTATGGGTACGATTTCCACTGGCATATCCCATATCCTTCTTATTTCTATTTTCAGATCTTGATACTTATCCCTTTTTTCCCTTTTTTTTCCTCTTGTCCTTTTCTTGCAACCTCTGGTGTCCCATGGTATTGCGACATCAATGAGTGATACTTTCTTCTTGACTTTGTCAATCAACGTCACGTCTGGTCTGTTTGCACGTATCACCCTATCCGTTCTGATACCATAGTCCCAGAGGATCTTTGCCTGATCGTTTTCTATATCACTCCTTCAGGTTGGTGCTCGTACCACTTATACTGCAAAGGTAGCTGATGTTTCTTGCACAGGCTCCAGTGGAGGGCTTTTGCTACTGAATCATGCTCTTTTTGTACTGGTTCTGTGCAAGTGCCGGGCATTCACTTGCTATGTGGTTTATGGTTTCACTTTTCGTATTGCACTTCCTACATATGGGAGAGATGTTATTTCCGTCTATCGTACTTTGAATATATCTGGTTCTTAGGGCCTGATCTGTGCCGCTGTTATCATTCCTTCAGTTTCCTTCTTTAGCTCTCCCCTCTGTAGCCATTGCCAATTGTCATCGCTGGCTAGTTCTTTAGTCTGTCTCATGTATTGTCCGTGCATTGGTTTGTTGTGGCCAGTCCTCTGTTCTTTCTCTGTCTTTCTCTCCCTTCTCTGTTATCTTTTCTGGGTCTTCGTCTACTTATATTAGTCCTTCTTCCCATGCACTATTTAGCCACTCGTCTTCACTGGTTTTCAGATATTGCCCCAGTGCTCTGTTTTCGATGTTGACGCAGTCCTCTATACTTAGTAGTCCTCTCCCTCCTTCCTTTCGTGTTATGTATAGTCTGTCCGTATTTGCTCTTGGGTGTAGTGCTTTGTGTATTGTCATTTGTTTCCTGGTTTTCTGATCTATGCTGCGGAGTTCTGCCTTCGTCCATTCCACTGTTCCTGCGCTGTATCTGATTACTGGCACTGCCCATGTGTTTATGGCTTTTATCATATTTCCGGCGTTGAGTTTTGACTTGAGTATCGCCTTGAGTCTCTGCATATATTCTTTCCTGATCGTGTCCTTCATCTCTTGGTGTTTTATATCTCTCCTTCCATTATCCCAAGGTATTTGTTATCCTCCCGTCTCATCTATGTGTTTGATGTTGCTCCCATCTGGTAGCTTTATCCCTTCAGTTCTCGTTACTTTGCCTTTTTGTATGTTGACTAAGGCGCATTTTTCTATTCCAAACTCCATCCTGATGTCCCCAGATACAATCCTTACAGTCTGGATTAGGGTATCTATTTCCTTGATGCTCTTACCATACAGCTTGATGTCGTCCATGAACATCATGAACATCAGATTATTATTATTATTATTATTATTATTATTATTATTATTATTATTATTATTATTATTACTCAGATGGAACCGCTCCATATGGAATAAGCCACTCACTTGAAATTCAAGCTTCCAAAGAATATGGCGTTCATTAAAAAAGAAAAAAAAAACATCTACAAGGTAATAATCAGTGTAGATAAAAATGGAACTTGATTATTAAAATACAAGGAGAATGGTATTAGGGCAGTAATGCACTGCATCTTCGCTTGAACTTCTAAAGTTCCAATTGCACATCCTCAGAGATTCTATTCCACAGTCCAACGGTGTGAGGAATAAAGGACCTCTGGAACTGAGAAGTTGGAAGCGAGGCACATTTACTGCTATATTGGTGCTGCTGTCTTTCTGAGAGAAAAGAAATCGGCAATTTTTGGTCTGGAATAGGGTTCCCGTTTTGAGGAATTTCGTCTACTAGTGTGACTTTCTGGTGACATCTGGCAACCCTCCGTGGCTTTTCCGACCACAGGCCACGGCACTGAGGAATAAAATTCTTCCCTTTGCCTTCATGAGCTGAGATGAACAGCGTAATTGAAGCTCACAAACGTTTGCTTCCGAATACGATTTCTTTAAAAATCAGAACTGCGTATGGTAACACTGCTAAAAGCCACTGTTGTGAAGAAAAAACGGCAACGCTGGTCTGGATCAGTGGGTCCTGGTCTGCACAATTCGAACAGCGGCTACCGGTTTACGAAGATGGTTAACAACGAAACATATTTATCTCGCCCATTCTTCAATTCTTCAAGAAAATAAAGATGGGACGATTGATCGGCCGAGGAGAATAATTCCTTTTTCTGGAAACTCAAGTCTTCATGAGACAATTCCGGAACAAATGACGAAATTCTTCTGGGAGCTCAACTCTGAAGGAAGCTCGAGCGAAAACGGAGAAGAGTGTCAAGTTTCAATTAAAAGTTTACATTTGGCCAAGGAGTTGACTTTCTCCTCTTCGGTCAATCTAATTGGCGAAAACAGTCGGTCCACTTTCGTTAGTTTGTTCGTTCGTTCGTTCGTTAGAGAGAGAGAGAGAGAGAGAGAGAGAGAGAGAGAGAGAGAGAGAGTTACAAGGATTAGGATGTATAAAAGACTTTTTAGTCCATCCGAGGAGACATCGTGTGCTCACTTATCTCTATGAGCAGGTTTTAATGTTAACTCACAGTGTCTTAATGATTTTGTCTACCTTTCTTTTAAACGGTGCTGGTTACAACTTCTTGAGAGAGAGAGAGAGGAGAGAGAGAGAGAGAGAGAGAGAGAGAGAGAGAGAGACCTTACCTTACAGACCTTACAGTTCGTTTTGCATCTTCCAATCTTGGATGGTCTGGGATGCAGTTTAGATATTTGTCGAGCTTATTCTTAAACACATCTACGCTCACTCCTGATATATTCCTCAGATGAGCTGGCAACGCATTGAAAAGACGCTGCATTATCGATGCTGGTGCGTAGTGGATTAATGTCCTGTGTGCTTTCCTTATTTTTCCTGGTATAGTTTTGGGCACTATTAATCTACCTCTGCTTGCTCTTTCTGATATTTTTAGTTCCATGATGTTTTCTGCTATTCCTTCTATCTGTTTCCATGCCTGAATTATCATGTAGCGTTCTCTTCTCCTTTCTAGACTATATAATTTTAAGGATTGTAGTCTTTCCCAGTAGTCAAGGTCCTTAACTTCTTCTATTCTAGCTGTAAAGGACCTTTGTACACTCTATTTGAGCAATATCCTTTTGATAGTGTGGGTACCATATCATATTGCAATATTCAAGTGGACTACGAACATATGTTTTATAAAGCATAATCATGTGTTCAGCTTTTCTTGTTTTGAAGTGCCGTAACAACATTCCCATTTTTGCTTTACATTTTGCCAACAGAATTGCTATTTGATCATTGCATAACATGTTCCTATTCATCATCACACCAAGGTCTTTAACTGCTTCCTTATTTGTGATTGTCTCATTATTAGGTCCCCTATATGCATATAGCTTTCCTTCTCTGTCTCCATAATTTATTGATTCAAAATTATCAGAGTTAAATACCATCCTATTTACCTCTGCCCAATCATATACTTTGTTAAGGTCTCTTTGTAGAGCGTTCCTATCTTCATTACATGTAATTTCTCTACTTATTCTTATGTCATCAGCGAAACTACTCACTACCGAGAGAGAGAGAGGTGGGGTGCAAATCTACTCCGACTTGGATAAGGAAAGATCTTCTGTTTCACCGTGAATATAAAAAGCAATTTCTCTCCCTAGCGTGTTATTAGTCTCTCAACCGCATTAATAATAAATTTTGTAATTTGAGGACTTTCTATATTTTGAGGGTATCCAAGCTTAGCATGACATAGTGACTTCAAAGTGAGAGACAATAACGATAAAATTGCAGATATCATCAACGGATTCATACTTGGCTTTTAAGGATAACAAAGGGGTCAGTTATATTAACATCGAATAAAACAATTTACCACTTCACTTGAAGGGCATAGTTCCTTTCTCCTTAAATTCAGTTGGCGGATAGATCATCCCGTAAGAAGCAAATGCAATAATTGGTAACCTTATGTAATTGGACTTATATAATGATATATATATATATATATATATATATATATATATATATATATATATATATATATATATATATATATATATATATATATATATATATATATATATATATATATATATATATATATATATATATATATATATATATATATATATATATATATATATATATATATATATTATATATATATATAATAAACGGTCAGAAAAAGACGAAAAGGTCATTATTGCTTCTCTGATCATGAGACTGATTCGATGGTCACTAGTCCTCTACAAGAGACCCTCTACAGTTCTTCCTCCCAAAAATAGTTATAATTTGATTAAAGCAGTTTTTTCGTTTTCTGAAAAGAAAACTATTGTGCTGGCTTTGTCTGTCCGTCCGCACTTTTCCTGTCCACCCTCAGATCTTAAATATTATTGGTGTTAGAGGAATGCAAATTGGTATGGCGATCATCCACTCTCCAATCATCGGGCATACCAAATTGCAGCACTCGAACTTCAGTAGTTTCTATTGTAATTAAAGTTAAAGTTAATCATAATCGTGCGCCTGGCAACGATATAGGCCAGGCGGCCACCAACGGCCCGTGGTTAAAGTCTCATAGGCCGCGACTCATACAACATTGTGCCAAGACCACCGAAAGAAGGATTATTTTTGGTGACCTTAATTATACGATGTACAAAAAACTTGTGCTTTGGGGTGTTTTTTTACTCCTTTTGTTTATACGCATTGAAAACCTTCAAAATGACGTGTTCAAATTCAGGCTTATTCGTGAAGGATAAAACGATAGGTGGAAAACATTTAACGACACTGAATAATTTTTTCAGGGTTCATTATCTTTATCAGTTTCTTAGTTACCTTTCTAATAATAACAATAACAATAATAATAATATAGAAACGGGAGGGTAACAGCCAATTCGTGGGAACATCATTCCACATTATAAAATGTTTTATGATTTATCTACTGCTCAGTACTTCCAGGCTTGAAGAAATCAATATGTAATACAGACACACACGCATGTATGTATGATCATCAACATGGCGCCGTTTAGAGAAACTATAAAACTGATTTTGTAAAATTCATTATAATCTGGAAAAATATCGCGTTGCTCTTCATCAAAGAAGAACCATCAGCAAGAAGGCTCACATGATATAACAATCAATCGCTTCGCCATCATAATCAGAATTCTCTTTCTAATCTCCGTTAACGCCATTCTCTTTCTGAAAAGATTCCTGGATCCATCTTCTTCTTCCTCTTCTTCTTCTTCTTCACTCGTCATCTCTATCCGGCTGATTAATTGATTAATTTAAGGTTGTCTGGCGTCGTGACGTCAGAGATTTTTCTTTTCTTATTCAGGATGCTAATCCAATATTCCCTCGACATTTCCAAGGAGGTCATCTACCAACGTCTTCGAACTCGTTCACCGGTCAGAAAGGTCCTCACTCCCTCTTGCCATTGCATTAGGACAGTCAAAATGCTGCCTGCCTTGTCATTCACTTCCATCATGGGATTTTCTCTAAAGAAGCTTAATTTCGTCCTCTGTAGGTATGTCTCATTTAAAAATTTAAAACCTTGCTGATGTTGAGAGCTAATATACCAAAATTGTAACTTCATTTATTTCATTAATATACATACATATACTATATATATATATATATATATATATATATATATATATATATATATATATATATATACTATATATATATAAACAATATTCTTGCCTTTCTTTGTTCACTACAATAATCTTGCCTTTATTTGCTCGCAAAATTCCAACCCCACCACATTATTCATCTCTTCCGGCACTGAGGTACTCAATCTGGATTGCGTTCCCCTTGTTATAATAGTATGCGTGTCTTCATAATCCTTTTCCATGTATCCTGTAACTTATAAGGTGAAGGTATTACTAACTCTTTCAAACTAAGTCTTTGCCCTCACTCATTTACTGGATATCTGTATTTACATTCCCCAAGAACCAAAAGTACGTTGTCACTTGTTTTCTCTTTCTCCTTTTTCACAGTTTAAATTTGTCCTTATAGCCATTCACAAATATCAATGGAAAGTAGTTCTCTCCCCACCCCCTTCTATCTCTCTCTCTCTCTCTCTCTCTCTCTCTCTCTCTGTAGCAATATCAAGCTTGCTTCCTGCCTACAAGCACGTATTTACTTAAGAGTGGCCCATAAATAGGTAGGGCAAATTCCGCCCCCTCTCTCTCTCTCTCTCTCTCTCTCTCTCTCTCACACACACAC
Source organism: Macrobrachium nipponense (assembly GCF_015104395.2). Classification (NCBI taxonomy): domain Eukaryota; kingdom Metazoa; phylum Arthropoda; class Malacostraca; order Decapoda; family Palaemonidae; genus Macrobrachium; species Macrobrachium nipponense. Next base: position 14,916,959 of record NC_061087.1, read on the forward strand.
ACATACACAAGCACACATTTCCTGTAGGATTCCCCGCAAGTGATCCAAGTTTTGAAATGGCGCACAAGGCCTGGTATGAACCCCCGGACTCACCCTATCAAATGAGACGACACATTCGCACTTTCCCTTTTCCATCTCAACTTTACGCTGATATTTGTCAACCCTGATGAGCAACGAATGAAAGCAGAGCCTCTCCAAACTTCAACAAAATCTCTGCTTTTGGTCGCAACCGCTGGTGTGTCAAATTCATGATTGCGTCTTTCTCCCTTATCACCCTCCGGGGTCTTTGACCCCGATGAGGATAAGGGAAACAGGGATAAGGGGGAAAAAGGGATCAGGGATAAAAGAGAGAGGAAATCAGGATGAGCATGGAAGGGAGAATGATAACGCTCCCTTAGGGTACTTTAGACGGGCCATTCGTCAAAACGGATGTCGATAAAAGAAAAAATGAAACTTGCTACCAAAAGGGGACAGTAATTCCTTGACACTGGAAATGATGTTACGAAATAGGAGAGAAAGAGAGAGAGAGAAGGAGGGGATGAAGGTGGACAAGTGTTTGTAAACTAACTGCAGCAACTGTTTTTCTTTGATACCATCGCTTTTATGTGTCTTCTTTATACACACATCGACAACCTCACATAAACAAACACACATACACACACACACACATATGTATGTATGTATATAATATATATATATATATAATATATATATATATATATATTATATATATATATATAAGGACTGTTTTTTTAAAAATGTTCTGTTATTATTCCATCTAATAAAAGGAGCCCATAAAACACCAAAATATATAGAGAGAAATACTATAGACTGCTGTCTCTCTCTTCATGATGATTAAAGAGAGGCAGGTAATGAATATCTCAAAGGGAGCATGGGACTCAGATATCATCGACAAGATTTTCATTCAACCGACGCCTAAGAAGATTAAAGAAAGATTATCAGCGGGAGCGACCTAAATTGGCTTACCTGTGGATGGATCTCATGGTATAAATACCACCTTTTCTGTAACTTTTCTCTTTCATCTACCTGAAGAGGGAGACAGCAGTCTCTGGAATATAGTATTTCCCTCTCTATATTTTGGTGTTTTTATGGGCTCCTTTTATTATAAATATATATATATATATATATATATATATATATATATATATATATATATATATATATATATATATATTATATATATGACTGGTAAAAATGTTCTGTTATTATTCCATCTAATAAAAGAAGCCCATAAAAGCACCAAACTATAGAAAGTAAGAATTATATTTCCCAGACTGCTGTCTCTATCTCTATATGAAATGAGCATCACAAACCATAAAAAAAAACCTACAACTAGAGGAAACACGCAGAAACCATTTAAAATAAATCATTTCCCGAGTCCCTAGAGTAGGCGCTGATTTTCCCCAGTTCTTGTAACCGAATTCCGACAAGAGTTAACGTGGAAAATTTGAGAGCCAACACAGCGGCTGCAAACATGCAGGGTCGCCAGAGAGGATTCTAGACCTCTCTTCATTTCTTGTTCTGCATGGACTCATCCACCAATTAAATATCTCTCCTTTAACCTGGCTCTCTCTCTCTCTCTCTCTCTCTCTCTCTCTCTCTCTACCCACGTCCCTCATCCGACCGGCCGCCATCCTTGGCGGGGAAGGAATGCCACAGCTGCAACTCTGCAGGATTTTTGTTGCAAACTGCCATTATGGAGGAAGTGAAATTCCGCGAGAAGTTTGTGTAATTAGGAAAGAAAGCGATAGCGATTCTTTGAGATGCCGACTGCTGTAGACTCTCTCTCTCTCTCTCTCTCTCTCTCTCTCTCTCTCTCTCTCTCTCTTTAACGAGAAATCTCTTTGCAACTTCTCTTGAAGCAATAGCCCTTATCAAGTGGGAACAAATTCGAAATATTTTCAACAGGAATTGATTAAACTTGAGCATTAAATTTCAAATCTTAAAATGCTTAATATATATTTGATGTAGACTCTTTTGAAAACAAATTATCAATATAACAAAAGAAATACGGGAATTTTGCTCACCAGTCCTTTATTTACTGGTGAGCAAAATTCAGATAATACCGATAAATTGTTTTCAAAAGAGTCTACATAAAATATATATTAAACTTTTTAAGAGTTGCATATTAATGCTCAAGTTTAATCAATTCCTGTAAACTTGAGACCGATCATTCACAAAGCTCTTTTAACCAACTAAATGGTAATTTGGTCTCCCCTGCGTCCACACATCCGACATTAACGATTAAAGCTAATGCATCACGAAGGTCTTACGACGAAGCACGCGTGCATTCCTACAATAAAACAACGTGGTTGGTATGGTGTTGGCGTCCCACCTCGGTGGTCGCGAGTTCGATTCTCGGCCATACCATTGAGGAGTGAGAGATGTGTATTTCTGGTGATCGAAGTTCACTCTCGACGTGGTTCGGAAGTCACGTAAAGCCGTTGGTCCAGTTGCTGAATAACCACTGGTTTCATGCAACGTAAAAACACCATACAAACAAACAAACCTACAATAAACAACGTCCAGTGTGAATCTGGCCTCTGTTACAACGGGGCCAGCAGCTGCCGCTATTTTTTTTTTTTTTTTTTTTTTTTCAATTCGAGTCTGGTGACAGGGAGCAAATCCTTGTCAATGTCTGTCGTGCGTATTCTGGAACACGCCTGCCCTTGCAGTACACCTCGTGTACACTGTTCAGGATTTAGCTCCGATTTGTACGCGCTATTTTCGGTCACGAGAACACTGGCATTTTCGATGTCACTTGGCGCTGTTCACTCTGAAAGGCTTGTGTCACACAATGCCTCTTTTCTCACGAGTCGTTGACTTACTGTGAATAACAATATTTGTGTTGCGTATGTGAAGTTAAAGTTTTTTTTTTTTTAATATTCATCATATCAAACATGGTTTCAGTGTCACCAATTTATTGCCTCAATTTTTAGCTAATTTGTGGTTGGAGTTTTTTTTTTATATTCGTCATGCCAATCACGTTCTGGCATCATTGCCAGTTAAAGTACAATTTAATACTAGAATTATAAGTTCCTGGTCTTAAATATTGTTCTTCTGCATAATGATATCTGATGTACATCAAAGACTTTTGAAAAACGGGAACGGGGCAAAATCCCTCAAGCAAAATTTTCTGTTTTTTGCGTTATATTTCTAAAGAGCAGCAAGTCCATTTTTCTTTCAAGAGTTTAGATAAAGCAAGTTTTTAGAGGCAAGAATATTCGACAGTTAACGGTTTTATTACATGAAAGAGAGATTTTACTTGGTCGGTTCCATAATTCTGAATTCTGTTATGATTCTTTCTGTTATAAAGGGTGACAAAGAATGCGTCAACCCTGTTTTGAAAGGTGACTGAGAATGTGTCAGCTCTGTTTTAAGTTGTGGCAAAGAATGTGTCAGCTCTGTTTTAGATGGTAGCAAGGTATGGGTTAACTCTATTTTAAAAGGTGGCAAAGAAT
>NC_061087.1:14922266-14939766 GCF_015104395.2 Macrobrachium nipponense
CTGTGACATTTCTGAGATGCTGGGTCCTGCTAAAATGACTATTTTTCTTCCTATCACTTGTTTATATCTTAAAGTCTTTTCCAAATGCCCTTTTCATCCTGCATTTACTTAAAGCAGTTTCATTTTTCAGTCCGCGTTCACTGAAAACGGTTTTATTTTTCACCCGGCATTTACTTAATACACCTTTATTTTTCAGCCTGCATTCCCTCAATACACTTTAAGTTTTTAGCCTGCCTTCATTTAAAACACTAATTTTTAACCTCCATTTACTTAAAACACTTTAATTTTTCAGCCTGCACTCACTTAATACACTTTAATTTTTTAGTCTGCATTCATTTGAAACAATTTAATTTTCTTGCCTGCGTTTCACTTATAACAATAATTTTCTGCCTCCACATACTTAAAGCACTTAAATTTTTCAGCCTGCATTACCTTAAAACACTCTCTTTTCAGCCTGCATTCACTTACAACACTTTCATTTTTCAGCCTGCATCCACTTGAAACAGTTTCATTCTGCGGCTGAGTTCTTTAGCTACAGCACTGACTTTGTAATCAGATTCTGTTAACTTTGGGAATTTTGCAGAAGTTGATTACGGTGAAGTTGGACCTACTCTAAACTCTCAACACTTTCCCGTCGTCGAGTAACATAGGGCCATTTTTTCGCGTCAGCAAAACAACCCGTCCAAATTCTTAGCTCGTCTTATGTAGAAGACAAGGAGAAACACTCCCTAATTTCCCGACACTCAACCGAGAAAGCTGAAAGCGTCTTCTGACATTTTTTTTTAGTCATCTTTTCTACGAACTTTGCACCAACTCTGTGGCAAAATTGAAGTCGACAATCCTTGTGATCACGTGACCTCAACTTGATCGGAAGCGAGCATCGGGTTCACTCTTGCACCATAACGAAATAAGAACCTTGGCTACTTGCTTCAAAGTTTAAAGGACGTCCGAAAGCATCCTATTTGGTGAGAGCATTTAAACAATTCTCCTTGCATTATATAGTGAGTGTCCTTACATTTTTACGTGATTATTTAAAAATTTCTTAATTCGTTTTCTAATAACTGACTTGTTCTTGCATTTCCTATTACCTTCTGTTAAATATTTCAACTGAAAAGCATACTCTTAAGAAGCTTGAATTTCAAGTCAGTGGCCCCTTGTGGGCTTTTTCCATATGAAGACGTTCCATCTACTGAATAATAATAATAATAATAATAATAATAATAATAATAATAATAATAATAATAATAATAATAATAATAATAATAAAAGTCGCTTCACAATATATCGGCCACATGCAGTTCTCCAAAGTCGCAGATGAGACTTGGCTTGCCCCACCATGCGTGTTAGCTCATTGTTTAACAAACACGTCATTAAAAATACAATAAGGACATAACAATTTCCGAGAAGATTATTTGTTATTAACCTTTAGCCCGGCAAGATGTTCAGGGCGTTATACCTTCCTTTTCAAAAGGTGGAGCTCTTCCAATAGTTAATTGAAAGCCTCCAGGTAAACCTTGGCTCTTCCTGCCTTTCCATCTCACTTATTCAAGAGAGAGAGAAAGAGAGAGAGAGAGAGAGAGAGAGAGAGAGAGAGAGAGAGAGAGAGAGAGAGAGAGAGAGAGAGTGGTGAAAATTGTTTTTTTCCAATCATTCCTCAGATATTTCTAAATGTGTTCTCCAAGTTAAAATACACACACACACACGCGCGCCCATATTTACACAGACGGACAGACACCACTCACCCAAAACACACACAACTTTTAAACTTTTACATATATATATAGTATATATATATATCTATATATATATATATAGATATATATAATATATATATATATCATATATATACATACATACATATATATATATAAATATATATATATATATATATATATATATATATATATATATATATAAATATATATATATATATATATATATATATTATATATATATATATATATACATATATATAAATATATATATATATGTATATATATATATATATATATATGTATGTATGTATATAAATATATACTATATATATATATATATATATATATATATATATATATATATATATATATATATATACATAATATATATATATATATATATATATATATATATATATATATATATATATATGTAGGTATGTATATATATATATATATATATATATATATACATACATACATGTATATAAATATACACGTACAAGTATATTTCGTTACTTGAATGGAAAATGTTTGCGTCTTGTCAATGGGTCCCTTTCTTCCCCTCTTCGAAAGCTGTGCTGAGTTACAACCAATGATTTTAGCCCTTTCCTTTAATACGGCGCCCTAGAGGACTCGCCCTCGCTCGCTTCCTTGCAATAATAAATGATTTTCGACGGTGCTGTATGGAAAGGCTCAGCACCAATTGTCCAGGTCAAACAAACCAGTTGTATGGAAGCATTTTATTTGTTTCCGATGCTAAAGCAGAGTACAAAAAAACGAAAAAAAAAAAAAAAAAAAAAAATAGTAGTGAAACGGTGCATAGAAGGACGACTTCATAATAGGACTGCGATTCAACGATTGACGGGTTTGATTTGCGTGACTATTTCATATTTATTCACACCTTTCCTTATTTATTGCCATTTACTTGAGCTGTACTATGTCCTCCACATGGACTCGGAAATCAGCGTCATCGAGGAGCAAACCGAGCGGAAGAGAAGCACAAAGATTGAGGAATTAGGATTTTGGAGGCAGCGACAGAAGACAAAGAGGAGAATGAAACGGGATGAAGGAGAGTAACAACAAAGGCAGGGATGATGATGATTAAAGGTCACGCGCTAAAACAGAAGTAAGGAGAGATGGATGAAATTAGTAGAAGGGACCGCACAACGAACGGGGCTGCCAATGAAACTAGGAGGAGGAGGAGGAGGAGGAGGGGCAAGGGGAGGAGGGGGAGGAGCATGAGAAGGAGGAGGAACAAGAGGAGAGGAGGAGGAGGAGGAGGAGGAGGAAGAAGAGAACTAAAGGGAATAAAATCCACCTAAATAGGCACATCGCGTGAATGAGATTCCAAAAGAGAATACATAAAGCCTTTGTTATAAGCTCCGAAACCTTCAAGATTTTAGGAATTAACAGTAATGCAAATGAAGCGTGCTTCAATGGTCGATCGCCTTTGCTGTTGCAACGTCATCAAAGTGAAGCTATAGATGTCATTTTCACTCGCTTTCTCTTTCAATGCTTTAAAAACAAAATCGCTGTTGGCAAAGACTCAATAGTATAGATAAAAGACGAAGTATTACCCTGTGTGCATAGATGGGCGTAAGCCCAAGACAGCCGGACGTTTTCCTCCTGTTAACAAAATTACCCGAGGGATATGAAGCATCTCACACGAGATTAAAGTTTAGATGTGATCGTTAGACCACGACAAATCTCCCCCCAAAGTACCTGCCGTAACACTAAAACACATACACACACACACACACACACACACTTCCCCGAAGTTTCCCTTGCTTCCCGTAGCTTCCAATAAACGACACCTCCTCCCGTAAGGACCCTCTCCGATGGGCCTCTTAATTTCCAAGTTTCCTTCAGACTACCCATTTGCTCCGTCGTGTTCAACCCTCCCGCGGGTTATAGCTGATTCGTCGAACATCTACGAAGGTTCTGCGTTAAAAACAACCCAGTGTTAGGGAAGTGGATCGGTGTTATAACAACGATGAAGTGTCGAATAATTTATTCATCTTCATTTATATAAATGGAGCTATATGGATATGAAACCGTAATTTCTAAACAATTTTACCCAGCGGAGGCATAATGCGCAAGTCAACTGCCATTTTGTGCTTGTCCCATGTGAATATAAAGAAGTTAAATGGCAATAAATAAACCTTTTCATAAAACAGTTGCATTCGATGCTCGGTTTGAAACCGTAGTCAAGGAATGAGAATAGAGAGAAGAGAGAGAGAGAGAGAGAGAGAGAGAGAGAGAGAGAGAGAGGTTGGTTCATAACGGTGCATTTGCTGGTCATATCTGATGTGCAGTGTTCGTATTGTTCATTCCATCAACTCGTGAAAAGTGATTACAAGAGCAACAAAAAATAACAGCAATACCGATGCAAGATGCAAGCGGGGTGCTACGAATATATACCATTCACTGTTGAATTGAAAAACGGTCTGAAAACAGCCAAGAAGAATATATCAAACAGCACCTGGAGTCCCACGGAAAGAAGGAAGCTATCTAACAGGCCTTTGAGCAAAGCGAGTACATGAATTATTCGCTCGAACTATTAAACATTATTCTCTCTCTCTCTCTCTCCTCTCTCTCTCTCTCTCTCTCTTTTTTTTTGAGGCATTAAAAATGATCTTCTCTTTCCCCGAAGCATCAAGGACTCCGGCGACTCTAAAAAGTCGGAAAGTTGTTTTATTCTCCTTTTATAAATTTTTTATACCATTTTCAATTTGCTTTGTGCTTCTTGAATTGTATTCGAATACTTTTATGCCGATAATTGAGGAGGTAAAATGTAGGAGGAAATTCTTTATGCAGTTTTTTTTCTTTGCAGCTAAACGTTCAAGTGCTATTTTATAGCTTCAGACATTTACTTCTATCGAGAACTACTATTTTCTTCTTCAGACGCAGAGCCTATGAAAACAAATTGTAGTCATGTATTTGTGGATGGACACGTTTTATTAACGAGGAGAGAGAGAGAGAGAGAGAGAGAGAGAGATAGAGAGAGAGAGAGAGAGAGAGAGAGAGAGAGAGAGAGAGAGAGAGAATGTTGTTGTTTATGATTAAGCTGGGCGTCGTCATGCCAGTAAGGGGTCTTCTTAAGAGCAACTCGTAAGTCCTTTTTTGATATAGGAGTAAATGGTAAGGAATTGGATATGGAAGACTTGAGAGAGAGAGAGAGAGAGAGAGAGAGAGAGAGAGAGAGAGAGAGAGAGAGACACTACAGCAGTTCCACCGAATAAGTTGGATTCATCGAATGACGCAGAGAATTAATCCTCTTCATCTCCATCGGTGGAAGTAATGCATAATCGGATCAAATTCAATTAGATTTAACCAGACAACAGATGAAAACCCGACGAGGTCATCGGGACCCGGAACCGGTTTACCTCTTCCAGGTCTTTATCAATAATTCTCCTAAAAGAACTCTTGGGAACACCCGCGTTCTATGGAGGTGTGGATAAATAAGACCATTTTATCCTGTTTTAAATCTCGAGATATTTATTCTTTACCATCTCCTCCAAATGATTCTTGGCAATGATACCGGATCTTCAATTATTGTTTTCTCTATCTTTTACAACCTTCACATGGAATAAAAGCCGTATTGATCTGCTGCATCGTGATTTCAAGTTGCAGCGCTTAGTTTTAGACGCATAAAAAGAGTAAAATGGTGGTACTTGTACTCTGTTTTTTCCATCCGTCCACCCGCCTGTGGTGTTTGCATATGGTAACATTACGTCCCGGGCTTTAGTTAGTTACGGTGTGTAAGTTTTAGGTAAATAAATCGATATCTGGGTGTACATTTGCAACTGAAAAGTGTTTTAATAATTTACTGTATGCGAATTACACCGTTAATATTCGAAATAGGATATTATTATAATGGTTGAATGTAAGCTGAATGTAACTATCTAAAGCCCGGGACGCAGTGTTACCATATGCAAACACCACAGGCGGGTGGAACAGATGGAAAAAAACCGAGTATAGTTTCAGAATCATAAACAATTAAAATCGTAGTATTTTGTTTTCGGATCGTGTAAAATGAAAATGGTAGCCTTTAGTTTTGGAATCGCAAAAAATCAAAGTAATAGCAATAATTTGTAGAATAATAAAAAAAGAAAAAAGCAAGATGTCATATGTGCTAAATTATTTTTGAGCAAAGATACACTTTAGCCATGAAAATTAGCATTCTACTGTCACGACTATTTGAAAGCTTAACGAACAACGAACGGGGCTGCCAATGACGAGGAGGAGGAGGAGGGGCAGGAGGAGGAGGAGGAGGAGGATGAAGAAGAGAACTGAAGGGAATAAAATCCACCTAAATAGACACATCGCGTGAATGAGATTCCAAAAGAGAATACATAAAGCCTTTGTTCTGCTTAAAAAATCACAGTAGATGCACGTGACTTCATAAATAAGCGAATCCCACAGGAAAATGATAGTCGGAAATCCAAGCGCTTTCGTCTTTACTAAGACATTGTCAAGGAGCTAATGAAATACAATTGGAGAGAAATGTCTCAGGTACACAACAAGATCAAGAATACCAGATGGTTAATTGTCAAAAGGGTAAAAATTAAAAGAGATAATCCAGGATTATCGGATATCACACGGTCACAAACCTAAACAGATTTGACCATAACCGAAATTACAAAGTATCTTCACAGTCCAAAACATGTAAAAACTGAATATATTAATTTTGTTGCTTTTAAATAAACCAAGACTTAAATTTAGAACATTTCTATTATTTGACTTGATGAAACAAGATTCAATGATATTCCTTTTAACTGTGTCATTACATGGGGTTAAGGCTCTTGCTTGACTCCAGTTAATAGTATGGTCTAAATCCCTCATATGTACAAATAATGCATTCGATATTTGCCCAGTTATCACAGAATATTGATGCTGTTTGAGACGTTGTGAAAGAGATTCACCGGTCTGTCCGTAATAGATTGTATCACACGTTTTGCAAGGAATTTCATATATGCAGCCTGGAAGATCTTTAGGAGAATTTTTGATTACTAAACTCTTGACATTAATATTACTGAAAACAACATTTATGTTAAAAAGCTTTAAAATTCTAGGAATATCTAAGAACCTTTCATCATAAGGTAATTTTAGAATGTTCTGCTTACTAAATTCAAGTTTGTCATTAGTTGAATAAAATGTTTTTCTAGCTCTTTTCCATGCCACATCTACAAAAGTCCTTGGATATTTAAGTTTCAATGCAATATCATAAATAGTTTTAATTTCAGCGTCAATAAACTGCGGGCTACAGACACGTAAAGCCCTTAGGAACATCCCAGAAAAAACAGAGAATTTAACATTTTGATGGTGATTTGAGTGGTAATGAACAAAAGAGGCAATGTTAGTTGATTTTCGAAAGACTGAAAAGGTGAAATTTCTATCATTTCTATGGACAGTTACATCAAGAATATTCAAATTACAATTTCTTTCTTCCTTTACAGTAAATTTTATAGAAGGGACTAAATTATTGAGATTATTAAGGAATTCCTGGAGATTTTCGTGAACTGGCCAAATGCAGAAGATATCATCCACATATCTAAACCAAATAACTCTTTGGGGCAAAATTCTTAGTAAGAGTTTTGTCTAAAAAAATTCCATGTAAATATTGCTAAGGACAGGAGATAAGGGATTACCCAAAGCCATGCCAAACTTTTGTACAAAAAAATTCCCCATTTAAACAAACTTTACTATCTTTGATACATAACCTTATGAGACTAATGAGGTTTGCTACACTTAAGGGAATGTCATGACGTTCTAATTCATCCTCCAAATATTCAAGTAAGTCCTCTACAGGCACTTTTGTAAATAAAGAGACAACATCAAAACTAAACATATTAAAATCAAAATTCAAATTTAAACTATTCAATTTCTTTATAAAATCAACATTGTTTTTAACATTCGTGTTAGAAATGTTTCCTATCAAAGGAGTAAGAATTTGTACAAGCCATTTAGATAAATTATACGTAACTGAGCCCACTGAACTAATGATTGGTCTGATAGGTTTATTGATTTTATGTCTTGACTAAACCATACATATAAGGTAGGGAGGCGCATTGCGGTGTAAACTGTTTAATTAAATAGTCCAAGCCCTTCAAAATGGATTTAATTTGTTTATTAAAATGGGAGTTCACTGTCTGTGTAGGGTCAGACCTCAGTTTCGTATAAGTATCAGTATCATTTAGCAATGTCATTATTTTACTTACATAGTCACTTTTATTCATTATTACCACTGCATTAGATTTATCTGCTTTTGTCACTTTCACTGTTTCGCCTTCTTTAATTTTCTTAAAAGCCAGGAGAAATCTCACGGGTACATTAGGGGGAGCAGGTTTACTCATAGCACCATACACAACACCTTTACAGGGCATAGGTTTTGATTCAATTTTTCCAAATAACAAAAGGATTCAGAAATGTCGACACAGTCCAGGTTACCATTAAATACACCAAAGCCCTGAAACCTTCAAGATTTTGGGAATTAACAGTAATGCAAATGAAGCGTGCTTCAATGGTCGATCGCCTTTGCTGTTGCAACGTCATCAAAGTGAAGCTATTGATGTCATTTTCACTCGCTTTCTCTTTCAATGCTTTAAAAACAAAATCGCTGTTGGCAAGGACTCAATAGTATAGATAAAAGACGAAGTATTACCCTGTGTGCATAGATGGGCGTAAGCCCAAGACAGCCGAACGTTTTCCTCCTATTAACAAAATTACCCGAGGGATAAGATGCATCTCACCCGAGATTAAAGTTTAGATGTGATCGTTAGACCACGACAAATCTCCCCCCAAAGTACCTGCCGTAACACTTAAACACACACACACACTTCCCCGAAGTTTCCTTTGCTTCCCCTAGCTTCCAATAAACGACACCTCCTCCCGTAAGGACCCTCTCCGATGGGCCTCTTAATTTCCAAGTTTCCTTCAGACTACCCATTTGCTCCGTCGTGTTCAACCCTCCCGCGGGTTATAGCTGATTCGTCGAACATTTACGAAGGTTCTACGTTCAAAGCAACCCAGTTCTAGGGTAGTGGCTCGTTGTTATAACAACGATGAAGTGTCGAATAATTTATTCATCTTCATTTATATAAATGGAGCTATATGAGTATGAAACCGTAATTTCTCAAACCATTCTACCCAGCGGAGGCATAATGAGCAAGTCAACTGCCATTTTGTGCTTGCCTCATGTAAATATAAAGAAGTTAAATGGCAATAAATAAACCTTTTCATAAAACAGTTGCATTCGATGCTCGGTTTGAGACCGTAGTCAAGGAGAAAGAGAGAGAGAGAGAGAGAGAGAGAGAGAGAGAGAGAGAGAGAGAGAGAGGTTCATAACGGTGCATTTGCTGGTCATATCTGATGCCCAGCGTTCGTACTGTTCATTCCATCAACTCGTGATAAGTGATTACAACAGCAACAAAAAATAACAGCAATACCGATGCAAGCGGGATACCACCAATATATACCATTCACTGTTGACTTGAAAAATGGTCTGAAAACAGCCAAGAAGAATATATCAAACAGCACCTGGAGTCCCACGGAAAGAAGGAAGCTATCTAACAGGCCTTTGAGCAAAGCGAGTACATGAATTATTCGCTCGAACTATTAAACATTATTCTCTCTCTCTCTCTCTCTTTTTGTGAGGCATTAAAAATTATCTTCTCTTTCTCCGAAGCATCAAGGACTCGGCGACTCTAAAAAGTCAGAAAGTTGTTTTATTCTCCTTTTATAAATTTTTTATACCATTTTCAATTTGCTTTGTGCTTCTTGAATTGTATTCGAATACTTTTATGCCGATAATTGAGGACGTAAAATGTTGGAGCAAATTCTTTATATGTAGTTTTATTTTCTTGCAGCTAAACGTTTAAGTGTTATTTTACAGCTTCAGACATTTACTTCTATCGAGAACTACTATTTTCTTCTTCAGACAGTGTTCATTAGAAAAGATCTTTAGAGAGAGAGAGAGAGAGAGAGAGAGAGAGAGAGAGAGAGAGAGAGAGAGAGAAATGTTGTTGTTTATGATAAAGCTGGCGTCGTCATGCCAGTAAGGGGTCTCCTTCATAGAGCAACTCGTAAGTCCTTTTATGATATAGAGTAAAATGGTAGTACTTAGTTTTAGAATCACAAACACTTAAAATCGTACTAATTCGTTTTCGGATCGTGTACAATAAAATGATAGCCTTTAGTGGTAGCAATAAGTTGTAGAATAATAAAAAGCAAATTAAGATGTCTTAAGTACTAAATCAGTTTTAAGTAAAGATACAGTTTAGCCATGAAACTTAGCATTCTACTGTCACGAACTATTTGAAAGGTTAATATTCTTTGTCATTTTCTATGTTTTTATAGCACAGTGTACTATTTGTTCAAGCAAGCATCATCATACGACTTTGCCCTATTTACTAATGTGATGTTTTTATTTCAATGCAAACTAGCAATCTCCCTCCACATTATCATGCATCTTGAGATTAGCATTGTGTCTTGCTACATGTTGCATTTATTCTATACAAATTCCGTGACCAACATTTTGGCCTTTTTTAAATATAAGCCTCATTATTATCTTCGTTATTGACTCGCTGATACTGACAAGGCATTTTGAGCAACTTATATCAATAGCGAATTCAACTTCCCTTCTAAAAACTACTTTGAGCAATATTCAGTAAGTTCTCTTTCTTTAACAGTGTATTTACATCTAACTCCCATTACTTAGAACATTATACAGCTTCCCTAACAACTCGCATCTACTTAAGTATCCAGACTGTAGGTACCTCGATCCGAGTCTTGGGAGAACATTCACCGTTCCTTACTCTAAGGATGGAACTTGCTGTTTTAATAATAATAATAATAATAATAATAATAATAATAGTAATAATAATGTCATTTTTGTTGAGATGATCTTCTAGGGCATCCCAGTCTGGCTCAAGGTGCAATAATATAATAATTAATAATAATAATAATGTGTCATAAAAATCCACAATTATATAGTTTTATGAAAGAAATTATCCTTCAAGAGATTGTGAATTTCTTAATAATAATAATAATAATAATAATAATAATAATAATAATAATAATAATAATAATAATAATAATAATAATAATAATAGTAAAGGACAAGGAGGACCGTGCAGGTCATCGAAAGCTTTCTGTTTTGTATTTTAAATAACAAGATCAAACAAACATATTATCGTGGATTTACTTTTCTATTTGAATTCAATAATAATAATAATAATAATAATAATACCATGTATACAACCCAAAATCCATAACTTTTAGATATGCACAAAAACACTATTCCTAAACCAGGAATACAAAAGTAATCCCATAGTTCGAGACATTCCCGGATTGCGCGAAGCCAAAATGAACGCTTTAGGGAAAGAGCTTGCTGTGCGATGTCGGTAACGGCATTATTTCCTTAATAAGGCTAGAAGGCTTTCAAATAAATTTAGATGGCTGTCGTTAGTGCTAATCTGTTGCCATAAACGCAATTTGTGGTCCAGATGCAGCTACTGTAAGGGGGTAGGTTGTACTTCCGAAATGGAAAGTTTCAGGGAAGTCCCCTTCAGAAACGATCACATTCTCGGGAGCTGATGATCTTAAGTTATGGCGTTGATATCGACGTTCTATGTATCGGGCGGGGAGGGGGGATGGTGGTGGATGGGGGGGGGGGGGGAGGGATTAGTTCGGTCGAGAGTCCGAACACATATGTTGCACAGGAGATTATGGACGTAATTGAATAATAAATTCAGTATAACGCTGATTTCGCTGAGAATATTAGAATATAGGGATTCTCTCTCTCTCTCTCTCTCTCTCTCTCTCTCTCTCTCTCTCTCTTTATGAAACATGAGCCCATACTCTTGTAGCTCGTAAAAGTTGCTACTTACGACTTCCCGCTAACGTTTTTGTCTGATCACTTTGGTTGACTTGAAAATCTCCCAAGGCACAAGGATCTTTACCTTATTGTCACACTTCACATACATACTTCTGAACACCCACTCACGCTTGACAGTTTCAACTAAAGATGGAAAAGACATCATATCCTCAAGACAAATATGGGTAAATCCATTTTCAAATATATTATGAGAGTTTTTTAGGAGGAGGGGGGTTGGGGTGGGGGGTGGGGGGGTGGGGTGGGGGTGGGCGGATGAAAGTAGCCACAGGCATACGCCTTTTACGGGTCTTCTCAAGTCTTATGTAAGACTCATCCGATCTTATATAGGGAGTAACATTGGCCTTCCTTTCAGCATTCGCTATTGATAGAATCGACTACAGAGCCTTTCATTTCATCCAATGAATACACGGCTCTTCCTTCGGTTTTGGCTCTCTGATGGAAAACAAGATCTTTTGAAGGGTTACGCTCCCTCAAAAGGTTACTTATCCCAGCTTTTTCTATGGAAAGTTCCACCTGGGAAGCATGGAATCAGATCAGGGCCACACGAGGGATAAAAAGACCTGGCCACAGGTGTATTTCTTTTTGCGGAAATGGTAGGAGCGCAATGGAGTCCGTCTACTTCTTTTCACTGTACGTTCTGCCTCAGATTAGACACTCGGTTCCCTTGTACACGCAGCCATATACTACTGAATCCTCTGAGCGGAGAGTAATGATAACAATTTAGCATTTGTTGTGCGAACGTCAAAAGTAAAATCAACAGCGGATACTGAGTTTTGGACATGTATCGATCAGTGAAATTTTGTGAGAAACTTCAACATTTGAAATGATTCCAGTTAATAAACTTTTTCAAAAGCCGTAATTGAAGTGACAATTATATATGTATATATATATATATATATATAATATATATATATATATATTATATATAATAAGTAATGATAAATCCTTCAGGCCAGCCCGGTGAGAACTGACAATCAGCTTAGTGGTCAAGTAAAACTTCTAATGATATAATAATAATAATATACACAATTATATACATATAAGTATACATACATACATACATACATACATATATATATATATATATATATATATATATATATATATATATATATTATATAATATATATATAATTTAAACATGCAGCATAAATATCATTCGGAAACCAACCTGCAATGCAGAATATCTGCTTAACGATCGACAGAAGAGATGCTTTCCTAACGCAAGTGCTCTAATTGCTGACATAACTACCCTTAATGAAGCAATATTGGTTGCGATTAAAGTCCCTCTCCTGAACTTCGACGTTGATAAACGGAAATTGAAATGCAGCTCTCATTAACTCTTTCTTAAAGTGATTATCTTCGGGCTCCGCGATCACGAGGACCCTATCACCGCCAAATGAGGCCATTTCCTACAGACGTATTGCTTCTTAAATATAGAGGATTTTACTCCAACTCACGTCAATGATAAACTGATTGCGTGAGGTTCATTAACCGGTTATGCCTTTCTATTTCCGCGATTTGCGATTTGTTTTCAACTTGTGGTTAAAAGTTCCTCGATATCTTGCGGAAAATATTCTCGGAATCATTAAGAGTTCAAACATCGGTTTCATCAGCGAAACTTCCTTTGCAATACAGAATAGTGTTTTTGAGAAAACTGGTTTTCTTATTCTTGACGTCACTAAGATTTAACCAAGAGGTTTCATCAGCGAAATTTTCTTCGTAATAATAAATGCTCCGTTAGAATGGAATGGAATATATAACCTAGGCCAAAGGCCAAGCACTGGGACCTATAAGGCCGTTCAGCGCTGAAAGGAAAAATGAGAGGAGAAAGATTTGAGAGGTGTAACAGAAGGAAAACCTCGCAGTTGCACTATGAAACATCTGTTAAAAGAGGGTGGAAAGCAAGAGGGAAGAAAGAGAACATGAACGGAGGTACAGCAAAAGGGATGAAAGGGGGTGCAGCTAGGGGCCGTAGGGATGCCGCAAAGATTCTTAATTAAGAAGTACCTACAGTGCACCGCATGAAGTGCACTGACAGTACTAACCCCGCTACGGGGGAATGCTCTGTTAGGAGAAATTTCTTCTTCTTTATATTATGAAATGCATTATCACAAGTTAATAGTAAATGGTAAGTGATTATAAGTTCCATGAGTTCATCGTTCTCTGTTAGGACTCGTTCCATAATCCCGGATAGGGAAAGCTGGAGTCGGGGAGGAAATCTTCCTGCAAAACATCTGCCAAAAAAAAAAAGAAAAAAAAAAATGAAATAAGCCGTTTAATGGGTCTTAGAAATACCCGGTAAAGGAGCATCAAAAACAGCGATCCCGACTAAGAATTAACCCGAGAAGATGATTTTATTAGAATGCTGGATTGACTGGCTGATTGACTCATTAATACGAACAACTAGCATCACAAAGCTAATGATCATCAACACGGAACCAAACTTCAAACGTGTATCAGTGGATTGGGTTGAGTTGAGTTGAATATAGAATTTAGGCCAATGGCCAAGCTGAAATGAAAATTGCCAGTAAAAGGTTTGAAAGGTGTAACAGGAGGAAAACCTCGCAGCTGCACTATGAATCAAGTGTTAGGAGAGGGTGGATAAGTTAAAGAAAGAGAATATGAAAGGAAGTACAGTAAAATGAACGAAAGTGGTTGCAGCTAGGGGTCGAAGGCACGCTGCAAAGACCTTTAAGTAGTGCCTTCAGATCACTGGATTGGTTACGGCGACGCCGAAAATAAGTTTGTGCTGAAAAACTTGTACTCTAAAAAAATATTCCTTTCACAAACAGTTCATGTAATTGTAACCTTTACTTTTAATTGCATATCAAAATCATAATCCTAACATACTCATAACTATCGAAAGGGATATGAAATTATTAATTCTTAGGAATAGAGCGCGTTTCTGAAATATTAAGCTCTTAAATAATTTGAATTGTAAGTTGATATGTCAATACCGAACTGTTTTATAGAATGACGTCACGAGGTTAAAGGCTCGTTTTCATTCCTTTGCAAATAATCCTGATAGGACACTTCTATGTACTGGTAAAATAATGTTTCCTTATGTTTCTAAGGAGATTTAAAAAAAATTTTTCTCCCTTTCTCAGTAACTATTTTGTACGCTAAGTCATTTTTAGAATATATAAAAATGGTTTTGTATTATTTTAGATCAGAAAATGATATTACTTTGAAAACATTAAATGTCCAATAAGAAAAAATAAGTAACGTTTACCAGCACAACGAAAGCCACTACCTCAGAGTTGCACTATGTTCATGTAAGCCTGTATACTTGATTGCATACAATTGCACATGCGTGCGTGTTGTGTTTGTGTATGCACGCGCGCGCAGTGTGTGGGTGTATCAGTAAAGAAGTGAGGAAGGAAGGAAAACCTATGAATAATGTGTATCATAGAGGGGAAGCGAAGAAGGAAGAAAAACCTATGAATAATATGAGTCTTAAAGTCAACCTCCTGTTTAAAAAACATTCTTTTAAGGCTCCGCCGGAATCCCATCATAAGTTGAAGAAGACGAGACTTTTTTTTTTTTTTAGAATAAGGGCTAAAGTTCTGACAATAAGTGAAAGTAATGGGTTGGTATTAAAAAAAAAAAAAAAAAAAGACAGCTGGCGCTTTCGCTGCGCATCGTGTTAAGGAAATTTAATAGCAAATGGACTTCCCACCTCCGCGTGAATGTTTACGAAAATTAGCGGACTCGTCCGAGTTTCTGTGAAAACAAGGAGAGAGGGATTTTCAAGATAATTAAGAAAATCATACATTTGTTTTCCTCACTGTCTCTTTCTCTCTCTCTCTTTGCAGCAGGCTTATGCAAAACGCGCGCACAGACGCGCAAGATGAATTTGCATTTACAGACACCCTCATTATGCAGAAATATGCAGACAATATGCCCCGAATACTTTTATTCTGACACAGGCGCATCCAGGAGATCAAAATGAGATCCAAACAGATGAAAGGAATCGATGATGAATCCAATTCCTTTTTTAAATCTAATTCGTTCAGTTTGCCTCTTCCATAACTGTCTCATAAGGAATGCATAGACTCTTCGTACTTACCTAAGCCAGCCAGTTCAGATGAAGACTATGCATTCATGAATGTCTATTTGTATATTAGTTTGCCTGCCTGTCTGTCTGTCTGTCTGTCTGTCTGTGTTCAGAGACGAGGTTAAGTCCCGATGCGGATGCAAATGTTCTATTTATCTATTTGTTTTTGTGGCGCTGCTGGAAGGAGTATCTCCTCCCTCTCAGAGCTTTCTGGTTATTCATATAGAACGGATGAAACACCTTAATAAACCCACATTTGCCTACGTATCGTGAGAAAGAAAAAAAAAACAGAGAGAAAAGTGAAGATAATAGATCATTTATTTCTCAGACATGAAAGATGGAACATGGATGAAAAAGGGAAGTGAATAAAATTCCGATAGGAAAAATATCTAGAGCCAAGACCTAATGAAGTGATTATATCAGCCATTTTAAGTCACAACCACGACGCTGCGAACATTCTGTTATCTTAAGCAAGATTAAACAATACACGAAAGGGTTTTGTGTTACAAAATTTGGTAAGACCGCCAGGCAGACATTTTTGAAATATTCCTGTAACATGCAACGCCACGAGGCTCCAAAAAGAAAAAAAAAAATCATCAAGAAAACGCAAAGAAAAGAATAGCAGAGAAAATGGAGGAGCCAAAGCTGTCATTAGCAAAGCTTACAGTAAACCCACCTCCCATAAAGGAGACCATAATCACGAAGGAAATCAGGAAAATCGAACTCGAGGAGAAGAAGAAGAAGACAAGCAAAGCCAAAGGAAACGTTCTAGGTTGTAATTTATTTTCCTCCAAGGTCAGGAAAAGACATTACACTAATTTACGGTACTTTGAAGTAACATTAACCAAGCTACTGCCGTGGCTGGTGCCGAGGGAGTAGTGGAGGTGGTAGCGGGGGTGGGGGAGTCAGGTAGAGGGAGGGGAGGAGACGGAGATGGGCGGGATCTGCGAATTCTAAGCATAGCTTTTCGGGACATCTCCCTTCATTTGTTTAATTAGCTCATCGCGGTAATTTTCGTAATCCAGTATAAAGCTGATTACTCTCGTCTCTCTCTCTCTCTCTCTCTCTCTCTCTCTCTCTCTCTGTGGCGCAGGGGGATGGGACAAGGGGATAGGCGGGATGGTGTAATAGTTGGTTGATACCGGTTGGGAAAAGTGTAGGATTAGGAAGGTGTACAGGGTTTAATTCTCGTTGTTTAGTTTTTAATTTTCCTTTTTTTTGTGGCTCACACATAAACATTTTTCCGAGGGCTGATTCCGTTTGGTCAAACAATTTTTTTAAATGAGAAAAATTAGCGCAAGCATATTTAAATATCTTTTCTCACTTTGAAGTCATGTCGTCTCCTAGTTTATGGTATGTCTAAAATATCATAAAATATTATATCATAAAGAGCTCGGTTAGTTAGTCAATGAAGATACTGTACTGAAACATAAATGTATGAGGGTATTGTAGTACTTTGGTCACTGCAGATTAAAAAAGATCGTCATTGTCCTTAAATTCATGAAGAACTCGTGTCTTGAAAAGCATACTGTGAAATCTGATCCAGTATACTAATATATGTAATAACAGAATAATTCCTGTGCGTATCTTATTTAAAGCAATGAATAATGTTCCTTACGAGAAGGTGGTTTAGTAACTGTAACTATTACATGATAAACCAAAGACAATCAGAGATATATACCTGACTTACAAAGATTTTTCTGTCACTGTATTTTTACACTATAAAAAAAGGTTTTTCAAGGCGCTTATGATAAGTTATACTTCTCATAGAATGGAAAAGTTAATGCATTAGCATCTCTGCATAAACTAACTGCATACATTAATA
>NC_061087.1:14944766-14947266 GCF_015104395.2 Macrobrachium nipponense
TTTATGTCATTCCCAAGCAGCATGTAGTTTGCACGTAGGTTGTTTGTTCGTATTTGTAACACTTTACACTTATGTAGGTTAAAAGGCATTTGATCATTGTGACCACTCTCCTATTTTCCTTAGATCATTTCTTAAACTTTCCACTGCATGTGGGTCTGTTGCATTGACACCTAGTCTGGTGTCATGTGCAAAATTGGCTATCCTGCTAGTTAAGCATACATCAATGTCATTAATGTAAATCAAAAACAAGAGTTGGCCAAAGACAGAACCCTGAGGAACTCCGTTTGTCACATCTGCCCATTCTAATTCTCCACCATTTATTACGACTCTGTTTTCTATTAATTAGCCGGTCTTCGATCCAGTCTGCTATTTTCTACCACAAATCCTGAAGCTCTAAATTTTGTCATTACTGTCTTGCATGGAACTTTGTCAAAGGTCTTTTGGAAATCTGAGTAGAGTACATCTTTTGCTCTATTACTGTCGTAGATACTAAGAATGTTATGAAAAAAAAAAATGCTAGGAGTTTGATAGGCAGGATCTGTTTTGCCTGAAACCGTGTTGGCTGTTGAACAACAGGTTGTATCTATCAGTGTGATCCACAAATTGATCTGCAAGTGACTCATTAATTTACCATTACGTTACATTTAAATTATATTTAGTTTTATTAGTTTTATCTGAGAGAGAGAGAGAGAGAGAGAGAGAGAGAGAGAGAGAGAGAGAGAGAGAGAGAGATTCTTTTTGTAAGGTACATGAATTCACCATTGAACTGTGTTATATATAGCTTTATTTGCAGTGATTTCCGTTGGGAAATTGTTGGAACGAGAGATATGTGATGTGCCTTTGAGGGAAAAAAAATTTAAATGACTGAAAATGCACCAAAGGATCAGGGAAATTCGAAAATGATAAGGTTGTGAAGAGTTATGAATAAAAAAATTATATTTCTGCGTGAAACATTCATATTGTGGATTAATGCTTAATCTGTAACGAGTGCTAATATACAAATAAAACGATATATGTTTAGCTTGTTAGTGTAAGAAAGTTGAAAATTAAGGCGGACACTGTAGCTTCTTCTGAAATCTTTCATTTTAGACTTGAAAAACAAATGATATTAGTTGAATTGAATATAGTATTGGATATAGTATTTAGGCCAAAGGCCAAGCACTGGGGCCTATGAGGTCATTCAGCGCTGAAACGGAAATTGACAGTAAAAGGTTTGAAAAGTGTAACAGGAGGAAAACCTCGAGGCAGTTGCACTATAAATCAATTATTAGGAGAGGGCGGAAAGTAAGATGGAAGAGAGAGAAAATGAAAGGAGGTACCGTAAAAGTAATGAAAGGGGTGGCAGCTTGAGGCCGGAGGCACGATGCAAAGAATGCCTACAGTGCACCACATGAGGCTGCACTGACGAATTTACATTTGTAGTACTAGCAATAATAATAATAATAATAATAATAATAATAATAATGATAATAATAATTAATTAATTATAATATAATAATAATAATAATAATAATAATAATAATAATAATAAGAAGAAGAAGAAAAGAAGAAGAAGAAGAAGAAGAAGTAGAAAGGTATGGGATATGCCAGTGGAAATTTTACCTATAACCATAGGAATACTAGGCACCATCCCAAGATCCCTGAAAAGGAACCTGGAAAAACTAGATGTCGAAGTAGTTGTAGGACTCAAGCAGAAGAGTGTGGTACTACAAACTGCGTACATAGTGAGTAAAAGGATGTATTCATAAGCAGGCAGGATGCAACCAGGAACCCCACACTATAAAAACCACCCAGTCCAATAGGATAACTGATAGAAAAAAAAAAATAATAATAACAAAGGAAATGCACAAACAATCACGGCCGCAGTAGAAATAAATTTTTGCCACACATCATTTGGGAGAGCCCTCATCTTTCACTCGGCATCGATGTAAGGTAGTGATTATTATTATATAATCATACTATAATGGACGTAATGTCTGTCTGTCTGTCATTCAATCACGGCCAAACGGCTTGTCAGATGGGCATGAAACTTGGCAGGGTTATGGTGGGGACCCGTAAGATGAGGTTTCATCCAACCTAACCCCCCTCCTTTGCAGGGGGTGGGGGTGAGAAGGGATTCCCCGAAACGGAGCGGTTTCTGGCCGTGAAACGAGGCTGATTATTCCCGTAGACTTAGTTACTTTACGATTTTTCATACATAATTTCTGTACAACTTCCCCGGAGAAAGTCGCAAATATTTCAGCTCGGACACAATAGAAGATGAAAATTATCATCAATATCCGCAAGATTTTTTGAATAACTTAAATCCATCGGGACTGCCAGTGCACAAAATAACGTTGAAGAAGTACTGCCCGGTAATGTTGCTTAGGAATTTCGATCCAGCCAATGGACATAATAAAAAGGAAACTGACAAGTTCCTACTTTCTACTATTTTTTGGAAGACACAGGATCATAAGAGCATTTATCAGTAGCCATAACGCACTGACATTCAAGTTGCGTC
>NC_061087.1:14954766-14957266 GCF_015104395.2 Macrobrachium nipponense
CCTAGGGTCAAGGAGGACCAATATTCTTCCGACAAAAGAGAGAGAGAGAGAGAGAGAGAGAGAGAGAGAGAGAGAGAGAGACTGTGGAGTCGTAACTGCTTGACAACCAGATGTTCCAGTATGTTCCTTCGCATATGTAAGCAAGCGTCTCTTGTCATGCTGAATGCACTTACATGCAAAGCTTCTCACCCTATCGTCAAGCCAGCATACTATCTCTTGACTCCTGTGTTCCATCACTTCCAAATCATACAAACTTTATACCATTCTATCGGTCTCCCTTCTCTTCACGTGACTAAACTATCTCCCAACACTTTGGTCTATCATGTCCCCAATGTTACCACATTTCATTCAAACCTTACTCCATGTCCAGCATTATTCCTTATTTGCATTCTACATTCCCATATGACTTCTATAATGGAAAGTTGAATTACATTAACACACACACACACACACACACAATATATATATATATATATATATATATATATATATATATATATATATATATTATATATATATATATATGTGTGTGTGTGTGTGTGTGTGTGTGTGTGTGTGTAATAAATAACATATCTGCATTCATACATGCATACACGCTCGGAGGGCACCCTTCGCCATATGTTTTTATAGCCATGCTGAACTCAAGCGCTGGCAAAGATAAATAGAGAAGCGAATGCATCGACGGTCGTATTCGACATACCACTCATCACTAAATTCCTCACCCTCATGATCTATACTGTACCTCATTCTCCCAACCCCTATGCCGCGCAAATTCTCCTTTCACATTCATTCATTCCCTGCTTCTCTCTCATTGATTCACTGCCAAGTTCCTTGGAAAAAAAAAAAAAGGAAATTGCGTCTTTTTGGCTGCGATTTGTTCCTTTCAAAATGTGGCTCTCTCTCTCTCTCTCTCTCTCTCTCTCTCTCTCTCTCTCTTTTATTATTTGTCCTTCAGTCTCAATATCTCTCATCCTCTCCTTCCTTTTCCTCCTTCTCCTTTTCCTCATCCTTCTCCTCTCCTCCTCCTCCTACTACTCATTTTCTTCCTACTCCTCCTACTACTCTTATTCCTTTTCCTCCTACTCTCCTACCCTCTCTCACTCCTTCTCCTCCTACTCTTCGCCTCCTTCTCCTCCTACTCATTTTCCTCCTCCACTCATTTTCCTCCTCCTCCTCCTCCTTCTCCTCCTACTCATTTTCCTCCTCCTACTCATTTTCCTCCTCCTCCTCCTCCTTCTCCTCCTACTCATTTTCCTCCTCCTCCTCATTTTCCATTTGCCTCCTCCTCCTCTTCCTACTCCATTTCCTCCTCCTCCTCCTTCTACTCATCTTCCTCCTCCTCCTCCTCCTCCTCCTCCTCCTCCTCCTACTCATCTTCCTCCTCCTCCTACTCCATTTCCTCTGCCTCCTCCTCCTCCTCTTCCTCCTCCTCCTCCTACTCATCTTCCTCCTCCTCCTACTCCATTTCCTCTGCCTCCTCCTCCTCCTCCTCCTCCTCCTCCTCCTCTTACCCCTTTTCCTCCTCCTCCTACTCATTTTCCTCCTCCTCCTCCTCTTTTTCCTCCAACTCCTCCTCCTCCTACTAATTTTCCTCCTCCTCCTCCTCATTTTCCTCCTCCTCCTCCTTCGCCGGCGTTATTTTCATCTTGCATTTCCGATAGCACTTTTATCGCCTGGCAAATTAGTCGGTGCTGGGTTCCTCTCCATCTCCATATGTTGGGCTGACGCGGTCGTCTATCTCTTGCTTTGCAGCGAGTTCTTGCCCTACATTCTTATGCTTTCAATATTTTCCGAATTGGGTGCGGACCCTCGCCTGCCAAATGAATGGTAATTTGTTTCTGTCATTTACCCCTTCAATTTTCATTTATCATTTCGCCATTTTTCAGCATTCAGTAATTTCCCCCTTCTCCGCTCGATCACTTTTACAAACTTACTAAAAGTGCTTCTTGGCAATTATTTACATAAACAGATTATACATCAACAGACAGAGTTTCCCTGGTCGGATTAAAGAGTCCCTCTTCAGTCTCGAGCAGCTAATCATCTTATTCATTCTGAACGACGCAGGGGAGTCGATTACGTAATTCGGATTAAGCAGTAATTGGCAACCGCCTGTCATTTAGATATTAACTCGGAAAGCCATAAATAAAATCAAACACAGTGGTACTGTCTGGATAATTCCAGGGAACTGGGCTGTGTAGTACATAATTCACTCACAAGAAAATAGATAACAAAAGAGCATTACCCGAGTGAAATACCATAATTTGGAATGATCTTTTAACAAGGGACTCCAGCCAGGTAAGAAGAATAATAATTTCATAACCTTCTGTTCACTTACAACCAAAAAACACAAGCGAAAAACAAAGGACTAAAGTTCAAAAAGAGCAAATCATGAAATATAAAAGTGTCATGAATTTTGAAAAACCAGCGACCCCACACTAGGGATTAAGCTGAGAGGAAAAAGAGCAAAAGTGTTTTGCACGTAATGAATCACATAGAATGA
>NC_061087.1:14969766-14979766 GCF_015104395.2 Macrobrachium nipponense
ATCAATATAACGCAACAGATGTCAGAAAGGTATTGTCACTAAAGCAATTGCTAACGCAACAGAAGATGATGGCCCTCCAGAGAGTGTTGATCGTCACAGCAATTATTGCCATTAGAGCAACGGCCATCAATGCAGCGACTACGAACTTTGCCGTGGCCAACGCCCTGATTTCAGTTCTTGCCTTTCAGGTTAGAACTGTCTTTGCCCCACTAATTCACTCCGCATATTATCATCATAACATCAGCAAGCATTTCATCAACAGTTGCTACCGGTACTACAGTCTTTGCTATCACAGCCATTGAATAATGTTTCCTTCCGGTACTTATACTGACAAAGGCTGAAGGTGAGGTAGAACTAAGGAACCTCCGTAACGAGGCTATAATACTGGCAATTAAAAGCCACAGTAGTGTTAAAATATATTATTGTACATTGCTAAAAATTATTAGGAGAGACTTTCGGATACTGCTCCGTATCCCTCTTCAGTCCTACTGATTATTATAACTTGAGTTGTGATGCTGAACTTTTATCATAGAAAAGTTTCATTGCATTTACTACTACCACAATAATTACCACACCATACCTATCACTGTCACACCAGAACTTGCAGCCATTGCATTAGTTATTACTGTCACAATATAAGTCCTTTTTCCTGCAGATATATTGCGACATGTAGGATGCAAAAATATGAAAATAGTACAGCTTTCGCTCCTTAAAGACATTTTTCTATTATATCTTTTTATAATATACATTCACATTATACCTGTCGGTAATGAAACGAAAGCGAATGTCATATTTTACTTAACTTAAATAAAGCTGACTTATTCCAGCCGCACATGAAAGGGAGTAGGAGGATTGGTGTGGACCTCCGGACTCCGCTCAGTCAGTAGAGACCTACCTCACAGGCATAGTTTAAAATAATTTATGTAGGATTATCATTAATGTTTATGCTAAAATGATGTACAGCTGACGTAATTTCAGGTGGTACATATTTCAACTGCGATAAGTGAGCACTTAGCGATTATGAATTAAAAAACTGGTGCGTAATGTAAGACTGGTAACGTCCAGCCCATAAATTAGTATTTGTACACAGAATCAGTTATTTTTCAGAACAATATATTAGCATTATAATCTTTGGTGTTTGTACAAAAGTGACTCGATTCCAGATTATTTTATGCCATTCAGTGAGCACATGCTTTACGTAACAATGACTGGAGTGAATTGATTTTCTCAAAGGCAAAGGCAAGGCAAATTTTATTCTATCGACCCCTTCCAGGGTATGAAAATTACAAAATTACGCAAATATATATATTTTATACAAAAAAAAAGAAAAAAAAGAAGAGACCAGTAGATTACAACTATAATCCGAAAACCCCAGTATTGAAGATTTACAACTTCGAGTATAAATAGCTGAGTGGATCCGTAGGTCCTACATGGGATGCTTGAATGCCTTTATAATGGATATTCGCAAATAAAAAATACAACAATCTATTATAACATCTCACTTTAGCACTTGGTAAATCCATTTGATGCTTCAGAAAACCATTGAACGCACCATGCTTGATCTTCAATGGCCAGCTCAGTTAAAATAACTGAGTTGCCTATCTTGTCATGTAACAATAACAAAGTTACAGATATGCACCCAATATAACAAGAGGTATATTAGCTGCTTCTCCTGCATCGACACTAAAAAGCGTTGAACAGGAGCGGGGCCAGAGTTCAGTCAGCATAACACAATACATTTACTACATTCTTTGCGGAACTTTCGTGTTCCAGAACAATAAAAAAAAAGGTAAAAAGACTTGGGCCAGGTTCCTGAAGAGACTCGTGGTCTCCGTTGATCAAAGCAGCGAATGGAATACCTGGTGGCTATTTGACTGTGACAGGTCACAGTCAGGGTAAGATAGTGCATGAGACAGACAACCACATCCTTAAGAAGATTTCTGTTTAGCGGACACTTAACGGACTTTAGAACTGTGCCTCTCTGCAATAGAGTATATATATATATATATATATAATATATATATATATATATATAATTATATATATATATATTAGTATATATATCATATATATAATGTGTGTGTGTGTGTGTGTGAATAACTAGTGTTCCTCCCAGTAGAAGGTAGATTGCTGGAATAAAATAGAAGTATATACGTTGTAACCGAAGCTTGTCTTAGAAAATGATTCTGGATGGGAGAGGGATTAATAAAAATAGAATTTCTAAAAAAAAAAGGAACAGGGATTGATCATTTAAGCGATTTTTCTCTCGATAGGGGTATGAAAATTATGCGTCTCTATTGGACATGATATCTTTGAAGCGATTAGATTCAGGGAAACGTTAGCAATAAGCGAAGATTAAAAGTGAAATGAAAAGGCACTCAATGTAGCTTACGTAGGAGCGATACTTCATAACACTTCACAGATATCCCTGTAAGTATCTTTTACGACTCTATTTTCGTTTCAAAAATGATTATATAGATATTTTTTCCGTTTAATTTCCAGTAAGGTTTCTTGGTACTATATATACGCAAAAGAGCTAATTTCCTGTTATGACCAGAGTTAAGCTGGATGATCAGTCAGAATTCTCCCCTATATAACGTTTTTCACTGTATTAAGTACGTACCCTGTCCGTCTGTATGTCTGACGACTCTCTCTCTCTCTATCTTTATATATACATACATACACACACACACACACACACACACATATATATATTATAATAATATAGAATATATATATATATATATATATATATATATGTGTGTGTGTGTGTGTGTATGCCATTATATACATGTGTATGCGTGTGTGATGTATACATATGTATATATGCGTAATTTAAGACTATAGGAACTCTCTTTATTATATATATATAGCATATATATATATCTATATAGATATATATACACAATACATATGTATGTATAAAATCTCGCTCTCTATAATACACACACACACACACACAGACACACATAGTGTGTGTCTGTGTGTAATCAACAACCCCTTTCTCATGATGTGAAGTGACTTTTGACTGCCATTACTAAGTTCAGCCTGAATCTTCTGAATCAAATTAATACATTAGACATTATTTCAGTCTTTTTACGATATGGCGCCCCTGAATGAGGCCTACCCTAGAAAGCGAAGGATCAACATTTTCACAAGACGGTGGATTACTACAGTCAAGGAAATCGGAAGCTGCAAAGGAAATAATTAACGAATCCGGAATAATTACTGCAATTGTGGGAAGAGATGGCTTAGCGGGTGAGACGAGGGTTCCTAAAGGAGGGACGCTTTCTCTAACAGTGTCCGCTATGGTAGCTGCAATACCTTTGGTAAAGAATGAGCACCGAGAAGAGATGTGAAAGAAAATGAACATTAATAGGGGAACCTCTGAGGAGGAAAGGTATGTTATTGCTAAACATCAGAGGGGAAATACTTTTCAAGTTCCACAATGCGACAAATATTAATATTGACGAAATGCTCTCAGGTACAATCTTTAACTGCGCATCGTAATAAAAATAAAAACACCCACACAGACTAAAAAGGGAAAAAAGTTTAAATTTAATGCCTCTCCAAACGGGGGAAAAAAAATGAAAGCTGAAGAAAGCTAATACTTACATGTTCCGTCATACGGCTTAGTATATAAAATCCAGCACGTTATTGTCTCTAAAAAAAACCCAGGATAAGCTTTCGTAACACGTTATGAAAAGTTGTAATAAAAGGGACAAAAATAAACACTTTATGAAAATTTATAATAAAAGCAACAAAAAAGGTTATGAAAAGTTATAATAAAAAACAAGTCATGAAAAGTTATAATAAAAGCATGAAAAATACATTTCACAAAAACGAAAAACTTAATTTAGTGATAAAATGTTTTTAGACAAGAAAAGGAATAGTATGGGTGAAAACTGAAACTACCAAACCAGCAAAAGAGGAGGAAGTTTGCCTGTAATTTAAAACGCACCATGAAAAATTACAGGAAAATAAAACGATTCAGCTATATCAGTGATACGGAGAACTGTCTATTGCGCAATGAATGAACAACCGCCCACCAGCCGAGGTGGAAGACCAGGTCAAGGGTAAATTGGATGAAAGCAAGGAAAGCCATATATTATTATTATATTTCTATGGGCTAAATGATATATATAGAAAATCATGAAGCTCAAGTGTTGACATGATCCGTGTATTTGGCGTTTTTTGTTCAGACAGTATTTTCGATTCTACCATTTTTATGACATTTCATTTTACTCGAAAGAATATAGAAAGGTTTCTTTAACTACATGATTCTTGAATCCCCTTTCATTTCACCTCCTTACGTACAGATTAAATCCTTCTTAAGCGTTCCTTCAAATAATAATCCCCTTCGTTTACTTAACGTCTCCTACTTCCTTAGAACCAGCTTTACCAAGAACTTCTCGCGGTCCTTATAAAATGTTCCATTTCACTCGAAGGAGTCACCGGGACTTCTTGTTTAAAGGGAGCGTTTTTTTCCCTCCCCCAAAACACTCTCCATCAATTCCAATTTATGCGCTGTTTGCAAGTTTTCCCTCGTTTCCACCTAACTGGACTTCCAATGTGGAATCACCCTCCCACTGATAATCATTTGTAATGAATAAACAAACGCTCTCATGTTGGGAGACATTAATTACCTTTTGACTCTTCGAGGAATTCCTAATGTTCCCGAAGGCAAAGAGAATACATTTTCATGTTTAACTAAGGTGGCTTTGATCCGGGCACGGGACCCCTCGGCGCAAGAGAGAAAAAATCCCTGAGGGACAGAGAGAGAGAAGAGAGAGAGAGAGAGAGAGAGAGTATAAGAGCGGTGATGCATTATGGGGAAGTGTATCAATGGAAAAGGAAGGCAAATCATGCAAACAACAGGGTTTTTAGAGAGAGACACAAACATGGCGCAGGGAGAAATCAGCAAATGTAGAAGAAAAGGACAGGGGATATATTTCGTACTGGTACGAATGTATATCTTAGTCTCTCCCTCTCTCTCTCTTTCTTGCTCTCTCTCTCTCTCTCTCTCTTCCCCCCCCACTCACACACGTGTACATATATATATATATATATATATATATATATATATATATATACACTATAGTATATATATATATATATATATTATGTATATATATATATATATATATATATATATATATATATATAATATATGATAGAGAGAGAGAGAGAGAGAGAGAGAGAGAGAGAGAGAGAGAGAGAGAGAGGACTCTGAAATAAAAAATCAAGAGAAAAAGCAATGAGCGGAATGAAAGATCTTCGTAAAGCAAATGGAAACCTCGCAAATGCCAAAAGGATATACGAGGCATGAAAGAGAGAGAGAGAGAGAGAGAGAGAGAGAGAGAGAGAGAGAGAGAGAGAGAGGCACTCGTTGCGTCAGTGTATAGTTAAAGGCGAGAAAGGCGATACTCCAGCTTAAAAATGTTGCCAAGACTTTTCTGTTTCATTATTCCTTTCATGACAGGAACGTCTGACGCTATTTCGATTTCCACTTTTTTTTTTTCATATAAAAAAAGGGATACAAATTTTTTTTGATAGATAAGCGTGACTCTGCGTACATAACGTTTCTGAATAGGTATGTGAACTGCAACAGATGACGCTGTATTATAAAGAAAAAAAAAAAAAGCCGTTTGCGTCACACGGTGTTGGATAAATAAAAAATAGAATATAGAATTTCGGTCAAAGGCCAAGCGCAGGGACCTTTGAGGTTATTCAGCTAAAACGGAAATTGACAAGAGAAGACAGACCTCGAAAGTGCACCAACACTCCATTGTTAGGACAAGGTGGAAAGGAAGATGGAAGAAAGAGAATATGAACGGAGTAACAGTAAAAGGAATGAAAGGGGCTACAGATAGAGGCAGAAGGGACGCTAAAAAGAATCCTAAGTAATGCCTACAGTGCACCGCATGAGGTACACTGACTGCAGTACTCCGCTACTGGCCACACGTGTTTGAGGCCATGATGATGATGAATTAAAATGCTTGAAAAATCCAGGAGATAAAAACTGAAAGTCATGAGTTCGGAAATAAATACTGAGGAACTACAACATCAAACTAATAATTAAATTAATATAATAGTATAGAGATAAGAGGCAGAAAACGTAACAAACATCTCCCAGCAAGCAAACTTTGCAAATGAATCTACCACGTCCAAAAAGTATGCTACAAATGTTATATATATATATATATATATATAAATAGTATATATAGAATATATATATATATCTAATATATAATATCTAGAGATATTATATATAATATATAATATATATTATATATATATAATAATATATATATATTCTCTATATATCTATATAATATCTATATATTTATCTATATATATAGTTATTATATATATATATATATATATATATATATATATATATATATATATGAGTACCCTATATGTCCAGTTGATTGTCATTGCAAAATATTGTCACATAAGCGTTCTTTGAGATATGAACTCTCATGATCAACCGACGCACTGATTCAAACAGGTTACACACATACATACGTACACACACACACACACGCACCACATATTATATATAATATAATATATATAGATAGATAGATAGATAGATAGCAATATATCTATATATATATATATATATATATTCTATATATATATATATATATATATAGATATATATAGCTATCTATCTATCTATCTCTATCTATCTATATATATATATATTCATATATATTATATATATATATAGATAGATAGATAGCTATATATATATGACTGGTAAAAATGTTTTGTTATAACAGAATTCCATCTAATAAAAGGAGCCCGTAAAAACACCAAAATATATTGAGAGAAATACTATATTTCAGAGACTGCTGTCTCCCTCTTCAGGCAGATGAATGAGAAAAGTTACAGAAAAGGTGGTATTTATACCAAGAGGTTCATCAACAGGTAAGCCTATTTAGGTCACTCCCGCTGATAATCTTCCTGTAATCTTCTTAAGCGTCGGTTGAATGAAAACCAGGTCGATGACATCTGAGTCCCATGCTCCCTTTGAGATATTCATTACTTGCCTCTTTTATCAAGGCCGATAATATCATTTGATTCTTGTACTGGCAGTTGCTGCTATAAATTATACATGACAAATTCCAGTTTATACTATGGTTATGTTCATTTATATAGTTGAAAATAGCTGAGTTATGTTGTCCATACCTAACTGAACATTTGTGCTGTATTAATCTCTGGGGAAGTGATTTTCCTATAAATCCAATGTAAGATTGGTCACAGTCCAGGCATGGGATTTTGCAAACGCCTGTGTCCTTGGGGGATGTCTTTTGTTGGACGTTAATCAGGGATTTGGCTGAGGTATTTGGGTAAGTAAATGCAAAAGGGTTAGATTTTCTGATGGTCTGGGCCACCGTCTTAATCCTGTCCAGGTGTGGAATTTTTATTTTATTGTTGGGTGTGTCTCTGGTCTTGTCTTGAGGGGGTTGGTAGAAAATTACATTTGCTTTGTGAATTGCTTTCTCAATTATATGGTCAGGATACCTTAAAGACGAAAGTTGCTTACGAATTAATTCAAATTCTTTTTCCAGGAAATCTGGAGAACAAATTCATAAGGCTCTTAAGAATAGGTTGCTAGTTATGCCTATCTTGATAGAAATTTCATGATAGCTGAAGTAGTGAATGTATGAAAGTGAGAACGTTGGTTTCCTGTATATGGTAAATTTGTATTCTGTCGTGTCTCTGATTATTAAAACATCAAGAAAAGGAAGTTTGTTGTCTGTTTCTCATTCAACTTTAAATTTGATGCTGGGCACTAATGCATTTAATTTTGAAAAGAATTCATTAAAATTGCCCCATTTATTATCTCAAATGTTAGAATATCATCTACATATCTCATCCACAGCATGTTTTGGGTTTTATTGCATTTATTACTGCAGTTTCAAAGTATTCCACGTACAGATTGGCTAAAAGAGGACTTAAAGGACTACCCATACTACACCCGAATTTTCGCTTATAGAATGATTCCCCGACTAAAAATATATTATTAGATACACATAATTCAACTAACTTTATTATTTTGTCTAGCGTCAATGGGAAATGATCTGAATAAGGGGATAATTTTTCCCTCAAAAAGGGAAGAACGTCCTGTACTGGCACTTTTGTGAACAGGGAATCTACGTCAAGGCTTAACAGTTTTATGTTGTGAAGTGGTATATGTGTTTCTCTGAATTTGATAAAAGAGAGGCAAGTAATGAATATCTCAAAGGGAGCATGGGACTCAGATGTCATCGACCAGGCTTTCATTTAACCGACGCTTAAGAAGATTAAAGGAAGATTATCAGCGGGAGTGACCTAAATTGGCTTACCTGTGGATGGATCTCTTGGTATAAATACCACCTTTCCTGTAACTTTTCTCATTCATCTGCCTGAAGAGGGAGACAGCAGTCTCTGAAATATATTATTTCTCTCTATATATTTGGTGTTTTTATGGGCTCCTTTTATTAGATATAAAGAAATATATACATATATTTAATAATATAATTATAATATATTATTTATATATATATTTAATATATAGTAATATATTATATATATATTTAATATATATATATATGTATATAATTATAATATATATATTATATTATATATATATATATATATATATATATATATATATAAATGATCACCATTATCCTGGTTAGGTTAAAAATGTCTATGCAAAGAAAAAAGAAGAAAGAAATGTCTAAAAAAATTAACTTCTTCAACAACTAAGTGACTAGTAACTTTGAAATGTCTTGTACTGTATTAATTTACCTCATCCGCCTTTCAGGCCTAACTTATGATTGACTGTCACTTGCACCAGACAGGTTAGAAGTATTGCAAATTTAATAGACGCTTTGTTCTTTATGCCCATGGCTACGCAACGAAAGAAACCGCTTGCCATAAATAACAATTCTTGAAATGTATGGCATATCGATTACGATACGTGGAATAACTTAATCATAACCTACATAATTTGGTATAACATTTATAAGAGGATATTATTTTCGTAATTATTCTATTTCCGTCGCCCCCATCATCTCAGACTACACACACGAACTGTTAAGAGAAAGAATGTCTGAAAAGAACGAACTTTCACACGTCTCGACAATCAAGACGCCGAAATCAACTTCACTCTGAAATCCAGAATCACCATAATCGCATTTTAAAGAAAAGATCTTGTGGAGTTGCAGCTGTAAGAACTTCTTTTTACTTTTGATTTCCGAGGCCGACATTTGAGGAGTAGGAGAGGCGAGTGTGTCGGGAGGAGGGGAGAGGGAGAGGGAGAGGGTGAGGGAGAGGGAGAGGGACAAGCGACATGGGTGCTTGCTTGGGAAGGTGTTGGATACGGGAGGAGGCTGGGGACGGGTTGGGGGAAGAGGCTGGGAGTAGGTTTGGGAGGGGTTGGGGAAGAAGTTGGGAGGGATTGGGGGAAGAGGTTTGGGAGGGGTTGTGGAATATGTTGGGGAGGAGTTGGGGAAGAGGTTTGGGAGGGGTTGTGGAATTTATTAAGGAGGAGTTGGGGAAGAGGTTGGGGAAGAGTGGTGGGTATGTTGGGGAGGGGTTGGGGAATATGTTGGGATGGGTAGGGATTGTGGAATATGTTGGGGAGGGGTTGGGAAAGAGATTAAGGAGAGATTGGATGAAGAAGTTGAGGAGAGATTGGGTGAAGTGGTTGGGGAGGGGTTGTGGAAGAGGTTGGGGAATATATTGGGGAGGGGTTGGAGAAGAGGCTGGGAGGGGTTGTGGAATATGTTGGGGAGGGGTTGGGGAACAGGTTAAGGATTTGTTGGGGAAAAGTTGGGAGGGGTTAGGGAAGAGGTTGTGGATGGGTTGGGGAAGAAGTCAGAGATGGCTTTGGGGAAGAGGTTCGTCGTGGAAGAGACTGCCGAGGTCGAAAGGGTCTCGTATTGAGAATTTGTTTGTTTGCTTAAATTTAATTTACATTGCTTCCGCCTTCCTTTCT
>NC_061087.1:14984766-15017266 GCF_015104395.2 Macrobrachium nipponense
GAAAGTTACAGTGCACTATCCTGAGGAACGCCAAACATGACAGGACCAGTCCTACAATAATAGTGTCAAAAAAATGTCGCTGTTGCTAACATATGGATTCAGGTGGGTTTAATTAAGTTATGTAAATGAGCTAGAGAATATTTTCTTTCCTCTCTGTCTTCCCTTTACTGTTTCTTCTCTTTTAGAAGTTTTTAAGAAGTTTTTAGAAAAAAATTTCTTTCTCTCTCTCTCTCTCTCTCTCTCTCTCTCCTAAATCCTGAGGGATGAAACTCTAAAAATCTCCATCTCTCTATCTCTATTTTTTGTCTGGAAAAACTTTTAAGGAATAAATAACGAAGAGGAACATTCGCCGAAATCCTCTCGCCGATGAGAGACAAGACTAATTCCCTACTTTTTGCCTCCTTCATCGTCGTCCGATTTACAAGTCGTAACATCGCTTGCGATTAATCACAGCTGCTCGTCCCAAGTGTCCACACACATTCGCCTCCCCCCACCCCCACCCTGCGGAGTGTCGTTGGCTCTTAAATAAACAAACGGCGCCGCGTTCGTGTCCTGGATGAACTGAGATTAATGAGATTAGGCTTAGAAATCTTGTGAATGCCGGAGACTGATGGAGCTTATGGGGACGGGATGTTTATCCTCGCTTTCAGGCTACACTTTTTTTTTTTTTGGGGGGGGGGGGGTGGGGGGGGGGGGGGGCCTTTCTTCTGGAGGCACCGGTTTATCGTTTAAGTCCTTTTCTTCATCAAGTAAATTTTTGGTTTTATTTTACCATCGCTGCTTAAAACGACCAAGCATTTTCTGGAAGCATTTATTATTAATTTGGTACTAGTGCGCTCAATAATAGTATTGGCTGGTATTGATAATGTCCCTTTTGTGATAAAAAAATTAAATATTCATCATATATATATATAATATTATATATATATATATAATATATATATATATATTATATATATATATATATATATATTCGTGTGTATAACCAAACGGAAACGAAGCAAGATTTCATTAACCATCTCCTTTTGCTAATAGGAACTATAATAATTTTACTCTAATTAACAACATTCAGCAAAAAAAAAAAAAAAATAGTTGTACCGACGGTTTCCAAACCGCTAGACAGGAACCATATGAAAGCAAGATGATATTAATTTCGATTTCTTGATTGAGCGATCCCTTTTATTCGTAGAACGCTTTTTTTGAAGGCAACGGATACTGTTATCTATCTATCTATCTATCTATATAAAAATATAAAATTCCATCGGAAGACATGGTTTTCAACATCCGCGTTTAACTGCTAAACTTTAAAGAACATTATTTCTATGCAACGCTCAGGATCCCAACAGATAAAGAAAGATTAGCAACGACTGATATTTGTGTTTTGAAAGATTTTTTATTTTTTTTTACCGCCACTTATTCCTGAGAAGAATGTTTAAAATTCTACATGAATTACTTGAAACCCACACGCCAGGAAAGTATACTGTAGCCATACTTGATCGTTTCGTGCAGAAAACGATATGTCTACCCCTAGAAAATAAATTCAACTCTACACCGATGGGCAGTTGCTAAATTCAAATGGAAAGACACCCCCTACCGCACACACACACACACACGCAAAATAGATAAATAAAAAAAATCAATGAATAAATAAAAAAATATTTAATGGATTCAATACTTTATATAAAAATGTCGCTCTCTTGTACATAGAGTTCAAAGCTATACGAAGAATAGTAATTCTCCTAAAAGACTAAAAGGAAACATTTACCCACCCAGTTACCCCTTTTGGTTAATTTATTTTAGGGTTAATTATGACCCAATGTCCCCAACGTCGCACGCCCAAAGTCTCTTGCAAGTTTCATGGAAGTTGGTTAATCTTATTTTGTTCATTTTTTTACAAGATAGGAAGACTGATTCGAAGTGTACATAACTGTGTTGGTTCTGCTCCGTAGGTTTTTCTACCTAGTTCTGGATAATAAAGGCATCATCATCCAGTCTTAACTATTTTCTCTGGACAATTTAAAAGAGAATAATAATTATCGTGCACTAGGACATTTCTGACCTCATTGGTGGGATGTTTTAAAGGTTCCTGGTGAACAAATTTGATTTTTAATCTGGGTGATGAGGAGTTTTATAATCTAAATGTCAGTATGAATATGACGATAATAATTCAGATTTTGGTGGAGACTCCTGAGTAGTATTTATGTAATTCAAGATGTCACATTACAGTATGTAATACTATTTTTTTGCCAGATAATTACACTTGCTTCATATCAAAGGCTTATTAAATCGTTTTCAGCAAGGGAACATATCTTTTGATAAAATGGCACCTGGCCGATTATTTCAGGTTTCGTTGACCCTAAAATTTTACAAGAAAATGAGAACGACTCCATTCCATGAGTAAAACTTTAAATACCCAAAAAAAGGCAAAATACGAATTCATTCGTTTGATAAGGACCGATGATAAACTGTTTCTCCGCTCATTTTAATGAAAAAATATCTGGCGTTTAAAAAAAAAAGATTTTAGCCAGATTATACCGCTTCGCCAGTGTTTATAAGATTTTTCCTTCCATTTTTGTAAAACGTCCATCCAAGAAAAAAAAAAAAAATGGAAGTTTTATCGCGGTATCATAATAGCTTTTCTGAAATAACTGCCGGGTCGCCTCCGCTATATTCAGCGGTGGACAGGAATGAACAAGGAAAATGGAGAAGAAAAAAAAGAAAAGAAAGAAAAGCGTTCAACCACTCGCCCATTTTCTTTTTAAGGAAAATACAGTTGCGGCGTGTCTCGCTTGATCCGAGATTAAAACCAAGCTAGATTTTTCTCCCTAATGATTTCTCCCATTTAAAGCAAATGGATACGCGAAGAATGGCGTGGTTGGTATGGTATTAGCGTTCCACCTCGGTGGTCGCGGGTTCGATTCTCGGTCATTCCATTGAGGAGTGAGAGATGTG
This sequence comes from Macrobrachium nipponense, assembly GCF_015104395.2. Taxonomy (NCBI): domain Eukaryota; kingdom Metazoa; phylum Arthropoda; class Malacostraca; order Decapoda; family Palaemonidae; genus Macrobrachium; species Macrobrachium nipponense. The sequence goes on from NC_061087.1 coordinate 14,987,719, forward strand.
TATTTCTGGTGATCGAAGTTCACTCTCGACGTGGTTCGGAAGTCACGTAAAGCCGTTGGTCCCGTTGCTGAATGACCACTGGTTCCATGCAACGTAAAAGCGCCATACAAACCCCTCCCCCCACCCCCAACCCCAAAAAAAGAAGAAGAAGGAATGAGCTCCCTTCAGAATTCTCATTTCTCCCTCATGCCACAACCTGTCAATCACGGGAAAAAAAGGGAATTGGGAAAATGGTGTTTTTTGGAACAACCTTGGCCCGTGATTTATGCTCGGTGGTAGGAAGTTGCGCCACATCCATCTGGGAAGTTTGGACGGAAACCTTAGGTATCCATCTATGTATCTTGGCCAGACTATCTCTCTCTCTCTCTCTCTCTCTCTCTCTCTCTCTCTCTCTCTCTATATATATACCCCCTTGGGGAAGGTAATGGCAGATCGTACATCAATGTCCACCTCGAGATAGACGATTTATAACGCTGTTATTTAAGATGATCCGAAAGAGACACACACCTCGTCCCCAGTCCCTATTCTCTCTCCTTTTTTTTTTTTATTCTATTATTCTTTCATTTTCCTTATTCTTCTGCCTCCTTTCCCGCCGACTCCTCAGACTCCTCCTCTTTTATCGCGCTCCTACAAAAATCATCATTATCATCTAATCGTTATCCTGACCTAGACTTCTTTCATCTTATATTTTCTTTAATTAGTTCATTTCCTTGTTCCCCGTGTTTCTCCATTATACGATCGCACGTAGAGAGAGAGAGAGAGAGAGAGAGAGAGAGAGAGAGAGAGAGAGAGAGAGAGAATAGAATAATCCAGGCGTTATTCTTCCATTTCTCAAAACATGAAAATCGAAGGATAAGGCCGCCTTTCTTTTTACCAACCTCCCTACTGACCGTTAAGCGGGGAGGCTTGTGAAGGCGCCTAGGAGGTTAGGTGCCAATCATGTGTCCACACAGTAACCATATATATATATATATATATATATAGATATATATATATATATATATATATATATAGTGAAAGCAAAGTCCATATACATTTATAGGTTTATTTGACAATATACAATCTTTTCATCTTCATGTGGCCTTCTTAGAATTAAGGAAAATGATATTCGTGTTTTCTTTACCAATTAACGACCATATACACAGCTCTGTCTTCGCCTATTGTGTGTGTGTGTGTGTGTGTGTGTGTGTGTGTGTGTGTTACTGTATACATTTTCTTGGCTAATTAAGAACATTAAAAAGATACTGTAAAATTGAAAATGAAGTTTGGTATTTCTACAGTACACAAGGTACACTTGCGAACTGTCTGTTTTGAAAAGAAAAATTAGGTCATATATAGACAAACAAATAAATGGTGTTCACCAAAAATCCGTTTTTAATTTAATAATAATAATAACAATAATAATAATAATAATAATAATAATAATAATAATAATAATAATAATAATAATAATAATAATAATAACATACTATGATTGTTTAGCTACAACACTTTAATATAATAATAATAATATGAATGCTACAAAAGAATGAGTGTTTACCGACAACACACTTTAATAATAATAATAATAATAAAATAATAATAATAATAATAATAATTGAATTGAATACAGAATTATGTCCAAAGCCCAAGCGCTGGGACCTCTGAGGGGATTCAGCACTGAAATGGAAATTGACAGTGAAAGGTTGAATGGTGTAACGGGAGAAAAACCTCGCTGTTAGGAGAGAGTGGAAACTAAGGTTCAAGAAAGAGAATATAAAAGGAGGTACAGTAAAAGGAATGAGAGGGGTTGCGGCTAGGGGCCGAAGGTACGCTGCAAAGAACCTTATGGCCTGTCCACACTAGCTGGCATACCCGTAGGGCGCTTCCAGCTTCTGAAGCAGTGTTACCAAACAATCATATCGTTCTGGCTACATACTTGGAACGGGTCATGGGTACAGTGTTTGCCAGTCGGGTAGTGCCCGCTTGCGTGGCAGGGCCTAAACTAATGATGCCTACAGTGCACCGTATGAGGTGCCATAATGGCACTGCTGCCCTACGGGGAATAATAATGATCGTGTTGATTTTTTATAATTTCACAATTACTCTAACGAGGAAAAAAACACAATGATTTTTCTGGCTGCTAAGACATGTCGATTGCTCTCATGTCAAGGGCTCTCCGGATCCTGATGAGATAATTCGAGCAGATAATGTAGCTGCCAGTTTGAGTGACGGCTCAAAAAAAAAAAAAAAAGAAAAAAAAAATCACGGGTGTGCCAAATGATTTGAAAAAAATTCCCGATCATGATGATTTGGGAATGAGGTCAAATTCAGGATTATTAAAAATGGGAAAATAAAAATGATATGATATTCTAATTTTCTTCTAACGGTGATTATACCAGAAAGTTATTCCTGATTTTTCGGAAGAAGCTATATATATATATATATATATATATATATATATATATATATATATATATATATATATATATATATATATATATATATATGTATGCATAATACACACCCACATGGTTAAAAACTACATCCTAGCAAAAGCGAAACCAATGAAATATCTGAAAGCACAAATCTTTAAAGGTAAATATAAAAGAAAATATAAGACAAAATAACAATGGAATGAATAAAAGAATCATGCAGGAATACAGACATTTTCATCATCTTTATGATAATACCAGAAGAATTACTTTTCTAATGACTTACAGCCCTCCAGGGAAACTGACTGTTAGGAATTCACTGCCTGTTGTAAGCAATAATAATAATAATAATAATAATAATAATAATAATAATAATAATAATAATAATAATAATAATAATAATAATAATAATAATGACAACCACCCAGAAATTCCTGAAGCCGAACCAAGTAAGAGACTCTGGGAAAACATATGGAGCAATCCGGTATCACACAACAAACATGCAACATGGCTCCAGGAAGTCAAGGAAGAAGAAACAGGGAGAATAAAACAAAGATTCACAGACATCACGACAGACACAGTCAGACACCAACTAAAGAAAATGCCAAACTGGAAAACCCCAGGTCCCGATGAAGTCCATGGATACTGGCTCAAAAACTTCAAGGCCCTACATCCAGAATAGCAGAACAACTCCAGCATTGTATCTCAAATCACCAAGCACCCAAATGGATGACACAGGAAGAAACATCCTTAGTACAAAAAAGACAAGAGTAAGGAAATATAGCCAGTAACTACAGGCCTATCACCTGCCTACCAATAATGTGGAAGTTACTAACAGGGGATCATCAGTGAAAGGCTATACAACTACCTAGAGGAGACAAACACCATCCCCTACCAACAGAAAGGCTGCAGAAGGAAGTGTAGGGGTACAAGACCAGCTCCTGATAGACAAAATGGTAATGAAGAACCAGTAGGAGAAGGAAAACCAACCTAAGCATGGCATGGATAGAACTATAAGAAAGCCTTCGACATGATACCACACACATGGCTAATAGAATGCCTGAAAATATATGGGGCAGAGGAAAATACCATCAGCTTCCTCAAAATACAATGCGCAACTGGAATACATACTTACAAGCTCTGGAATAAGACTAAGCAGAGGTTAATATCAGGAGAGGGATCTTCCAGGGCGACTCACTGTCCCCACTACTCTTCGTAGTAGCCATGATTCCCATGACAAAAGTACTACGAAGATGGATGCCGGGTACCAACTCAAGAAAAGAGGCAACAAAATCAACCATCTGATGTTCATGGACGACATCAAGCTGTATGGTAAGAGCATCAAGGAAATAGATACCCTAATCCAGACTGTAAGGATTGTATCTGGGGACATCAGGATGGAGTTTGAATAGAAAAAATGCGCCTTAGTCAACATACAACAAAAGGCAAAGTAACGAGAACTGAAGGGATAAAGCTACCAGATGGAGCAACATCAACACATAGATGAGACAGGATACAAATACCTGGAATAATGGAAGGAGGAGTATAAAACACCAAGAGATGAAGGACACGATCAGGAAAGAATATATGCAGAGACTCAAGGCGATACTCAAGTCAAAACTCAACGCCGGAAATATGATAAAAGCCATAAACACATGGGCAGTGCCAGTAATCAGATACAGTGCAGGAATAGTGGAATGGACGAAGGCAGAAACTCCGCAGCATAGATCAGAAAACCAGGAAACAAATGACAATACACAAAGCACTACACCCAAGAGCAAATACGGACAGACTATACATAACACGAAAGGAAGGAGGGAGAGGACTACTAAGTTATAGGACTGCGTCAACATTGAAAACAGAGCACTGGGGCAATATCTGAAAACCAGTGAAGACGAGTGGCTAAAGAGTGCATGGGAAGAAGGACTAATAAAAGTAGACGAAGACCCAGAAAATATACAGAGACAGGAGAAAGACAGAAAGAACAGAGGACTGGCACAACAAACCAATGCACGGACAATACATGAGACAAACTAAAGAAACTAGCCAGCGATGACAATTGGCAATGGCTACAGAGGGGAGAGCTAAAGAAGGAAACTGAAGGAATGATAACAGCGGCACAAGATCCAGGCCCTAAGAACCAGATATATTCAAAGTACGATAGACGGAAAATAACATCTCTCCCATATGTAGGAAGTGCAATACGAAAAATGAAACCATAAACCACATAGCAAGTGAATGCCCGGCACTTGCACAGAACCAGTACAAAAAGAGGCATGATTCAGTGGCAAAAGCCCTCCACTGGAGCCTGTGCAAGAAACATCAGCTACCTTGCAGTAATAAGTGGTACGAGCACCAACCTGAGGGAGTGATAGAAAACGATCAGGCAAAGATCCTCTGGGACTATGGTATCAGAACGGATAGGGTGATACGTGCAAATAGACCAGACCGTGACGTTGATTGACAAAGTCAGAAGAAAGTATCACTCATTGCATGTCGCAATACCATGGGAAACCAGAGTTGAAGAGAAAGAGAGGAAAAAATGGATAAGTATCAAGATCTGAAAATAGAAATAAGAAGGATATGGGATATGCCAGTGGAAATCGTACCCATAATCATAGGAGCACTAGGCACGATCCCAAGATCCCTGAAAAGGATCCTAGAAAAGCTAGAGGCTGAAGTAGCTCCAGGTCTCATGCAGAAGAGTGTGATCCTAGAAACGGCACACATAGTAAGAAAAGTGATGGACTCCTAAGGAGGCAGGATGCAACCCGGAACCCCACACTATAAATACCACCCAGTCGAATTGGAGGACTGTGATAGAGCAAAAAAAAAAAAAAAAAAAAAACAAAAAAAAAAAAAAAAAAAAAAAAAAAAAAAAAAAAAAAAAAAAAAAAAAAAATATAATAATAATAATAATCTTCATTCACTATTATTATCTTCTATCAAAGTCAATCTAGGGTTGAAACAGTAAACAGTAGTTCGTAGAAAGCTTAGCAAACCGAGCTTGAAGTAATCAGAGGATTGTAAAAAGTAAAAGTAATCAATATTTTTACGTGAATGGATAAGTATATACATGTACATACATATTCGCATGTGTGTATATGTATGTATATATATATATATATATATATATATATATATATATATATATCATATATATATATGTGTGTGTGTGTGTGTGTGTATGTATATATATTAGGGCTGTTGCCTTGTATAATAAGGCGCCCTATGAGGTAATGTTAGACTTGCGATAATCTTACTCTAAGTCGGTTGGTATTGCACTTCCATATTGGGGTTTGTAGATCACTTACGAAGTCGGTATTATCGTCTTTGGTTATGACGACGATGTATTAAAACTCAATGATGATTCCGGCAATGATGTGAGGTTCTTAGTAGAAAACACGCAGTATAAAAATCTTAATATCTCTGAGATTACATGATGAAGATCAGATAGGATTGTACAGTCTGCCAATGACGATGGCTTGATCGCTTCTGCCAATGATGATGGCTAATTCTATTCAGTTCTGTCTACCATCTCGGTTACAAGTCATAAAGGAAGCAGACAGTAGCTCGAACATATGAACATACCATACAATGAGACACATTACTAATCACGTAGGCCGTTGAATTATAGGTCGCGGTAGTTGTCTCAAGCAGGGAGCTTGGACTAATGTTTCAAAACAAATGAATGACTACAGGTGATGGCACATCACCTTAGCCTACTTTATGGTATACGTCATCTTAGCGTCTCTGGTCTGATCACATTCCTGCAAGCAATCTGGTTGACCTCTTTAGTTTTTAGTCTTTTATATATATATGGAATAACATTCCATGTTTTTATTATGTAATCACTTATATAAAAGGTCGGTCAGCTACCAAAGCCAACCACTGAATATTACTCAAGCTTGACTTGTATTTGACTTATAGGAGTGTGATACAGACACTATGTGAATATATATAGATATATAAAAAATACTTATAAGTAAAAAAAATTCATGGTGTACACAAATACAGATTCAAGTAATAATATATAAGACACAATATGCATATGATGGTATTCGTAAATAATAGTGATCACGTGATATATAATGATACAGTTTTTCACTTCATCTCTAAGATACATATGCTACAGAAAATACTAATGTACTCTTATAACATGATAAAAATCATATTTTAACTGATAAAAATTTCATATATGAATTGATAAAATTATTAATGTTTATGCTGATTGATTCGTTGATTTTTATGCTAACTGTTATATGTCTGCAGTTATTGGTAAGATAAAAGGTAACAGATTGATTATAGGCTACCTGATTTATTTATACATATGTATATGGATCCATATAATTATGATTAATATATGTGCACTTTAAATAGATTCCTAGTGCGTACACGCAAAGATATATTTCGATTCTGTTATTTATGATCATTTATATAATAGATTCCTAGTGCGTACACGCAAAGATATATTTCGACTCTGTTATTTATGATCATTTATATATAGGATACATGATACTTTATATATAGGATACATGACCGAGGTTATACTACTACACATTTAACTAGTGTTCGAACAACTTTTCGTCCATTACACAGTTCCAGACAACCACCTATAGCCAAATGAAATGGCCAATTCCAAATGGTTAAAACAAGGGGAAAATTGCCTGGCGGGGTCCAACGTTCTATTTCGGCCTCATACTTGTTCTCTGCATCCTAAGCCACATGAATACGTTCGCGATGAATAAAATCATCCCCAGCACGAGTCCTTCGTCAGCAAAGTAGAGTTGAATATCCTTCTAGTCGTAATTGTCGGAAGTATGTCCCTTTTGTAGTCGATTTCCGACAGCCGCCGGAGCATTCCGCATTAAAACGAGATTAACGACAGGATATGGGTATCGGTCGAAGAAGTCCATGAAATAAGCCTGTTCACTTATGATGGTGCTTATTCCTGTCACATTGTAGGTGGTTGTTACTTGAATGCAGTCATCCACAGCGATGAACGATTTTTTGAAGTTGCGATGTGAAACTCTCGTACTGCAGGATACTGTAACCAGGTTCCATTGATCAGCCTGCAAGTGAAATTATGCTTGTCACAAGGGCAAAGTAAATTCAGACAACCTCAAATACGGGCGGGAGAAAGCCATTAAGAACCAGACTTTACCCACATGAATTCGCTGATATTTTATGGAATTCAAAAGAGTCAGCTGTACAAAATTTTTTATCCATGGCATTAACAATGAGTGAACCTATCCAGGTCTATGATGACTGTAAAAATATCCATAATTATAAAATAAACAGATATCAATACGAATCCCGAAAGAAAAATTCGATATTACTGGTAGTAAGTTACTAGACGAAGAAGTGGAAAACGGAGCTGTTTGTAAGATTGCCAGGCAACATTAGAGTCAAAGAGAATATTAATCATGATTCTGTATTTCTCTATGCTAACTGAAATTAAGCTGTGATAAAATCCAATCCTATGTGCCCCTAACAAAAGTTTCATATTCAATTTTCTCGCGCGCATCCTCTGAGGTTAAAACTTTATTAATAGGCAGGGGATGCAACGATAAGAACCCACTATGTAACTAATTTCTATATAAACTTTGGGTTTTTCAAGAAAATGTGACATTTTCCCATGAATGTGATTTACTTGAATTGTAATAGACTAATGTTGCAAGTAAATATTTCATATCCATAACTTGATACTTCTAAATGTCTGTTTACCAATGTCATAAGCTGAATTATTGACTCTAATTGTCTATGAGGTTCAGAAAAAATTAATTCATTTTGATGTTATAGAAATTCTATTTGCTTATTTTGTTCATTAATTTTAAAACGATTGCAATTCCACACGGATAAGAATAGGTTATGGCTATGTATGTCATCATGACCTATGAACCACATGTGAAGTTCATGAGCTAAGCATTCCTCTCTCCAGCCAACCTGCTTTGCAAGCGTGAGACGACACTCACAGATGAAGCCTGTGCAAGCAGATTATTGAGGTTAAAAGGAACAATGCTGAATCGGCAAACGCAACAGGCACCTTCTAGACTGATGACGTCGTCACCAGCTTAAGAGTTACGTTACTTGCTGTAAAAGATACGACTTTAGTATTTTCAAATGATATTTTTTTTGTTTTAATTCTCCACCCACATGAGAAGAATGTCTGAAAAAAAACAGTACCAAAATTAAACAATATAATATTAGTTTCATGTTGGAAATCTGCATGATTGTAATTATGTTAAATTAGATATTCCTTATTTAAACTAATGAAAAAAGGTTTCCATACAAATTCTGTATATATTATTTGCCCTGTACTATAAGATTATTTGCATATATATACATTTTCACTTCTAGACTTCCTGACTTTAAAATCTCTTTTATTTTATTTTATTTTCTTTATTTATTTATTTATCTATCTTTTTTTTCCCATTGATTACGAATGTAAATCACCGGGACAGACAATATGTCAGTAGGTTTTGATATGTGTTTGAACTTTTAGCTTATTTGTCATTACTAAAGCGTTAAGTTAGAGTTCAAATCTTTACGCATATATATTTGGATATTTAATTAACCTATGGTTACGTTTTGCTTATTGATTTTATCGTGATTCCTTTTTGTTATAATTTGTAACCCTTCCGACTTCTTACGGAGTGTATTATATTGGCTCCACTTGTATCCATATTATTTATTTTATTTATTTATTTATTTATTTATTTATTTATTTATTTATTTTTTATATTTGATAAATTAATGGTTGGCTTGAATATGTGGAAAAGTGTTCTAGCAGCGTACCGTATAAGGCTACTTGCGGTATCAATTCTATAGATACAAGATATAAATGATAAAGGTATTTAAAACCGCGAGAACCACTATAATCCAGTTCTGATCCAATATCACGAGTTGTAACTCGTAAGACATGACACTTTTTTTATTTATCCGTTCTACCAAACCGATTGAATCTGGGTGATAAAATATAGTATTGGTTTTCTTAATGGAAAGGAATTCACACAACTAGTTAAGGAGATTATTATTGATTTACATCACCCTAGTCAGATTATTATTATGTGTTGAATTCCATGTTTACTGATTTAGCACTCATAAATATTCCTAGCACTCAATTACGGTTGTTGTTTGTTTTGTAGTGAAAGGTGCTATTAAATTTCTATATAAAAGTGGTCAAGGCGACTATTAACACAAAGAAGTATTTATTTTCTCTGTCAGACTCGTAATTGTTAATAATTCTACGTATATTCTTTCAAGGATTGATTTGGCACTGGATAGGCTCTTAAACTGACAGGTATCTTAGTGTGTCCCGTGTTTTCATGACACGTGTTACAATTAGTTATGTGCTTTTTTATATCTGTAAGCATTGTAGGCAAGTAAAATAGTGATTTGGCTTTCTGTGACATAATAGAGAACCCTGGATGACGGAATGCAACCAGTTTAGGACGACTGGTATAGAAGAGGTTATTATTACTACCTGGTCATTAGTCATCTGCTGTGTTCTTCGGGTTTTCCTCGTCACGGACCTACATATAATGTTACATTTGATTACATAATTCTGATACATATACTTTAAATATACTTTTGCTTTAGGGTTTCCATTCGAAGTGTTTATTGTTTTGCTTAGCTGCTGACCCTGTTTCCGTTCGAAGTGTTTATTGTTTTGCTTATTGCTGCTGACCCTGTTTCCGTTCGAAGTGTTTATTGTTTTGCTTAGCTGCTGTTGACTCTTGCTTTGTTCAGTTTGTAACAGTTCGGCGCTCCAACCCAGATATTCAATGCTCGCGATCTCTTGGGATAAGGAATTTTCTTGTTTAGATACGGTTTTAACAATAGGCACGGATGTTTCTATATCTTTTAGTCAAATGAATGGTATTGCGGGATAATGCGTCAGCTATGATATTTGCTTTCCCAGGTAGATATCTTAACTTGGCTCCAAAGACCTGAATGATCATATGCCAACGAGTTCCTTTGGGACTGTGATTAAAGCCTTTGAAAAACTCGGTAAGTGACTTATGGTCAGTAAGGATTTTTAACAGGATAGCCGTAGATTATGAACTTAAAATGTACTAGTGAGTTAACGATACCTAGCCCTTCCTTGACTATTACTGCCTATTTACTTTCAGAGGGCTTTAGTTTACATGAATAAAAAGCTATAGGAAAGAACTGTTTATCATATTGCTGAAGTAGTACCCCTCTTACTCCTTGGTCTGAGGCGTCTGTTGCAATAAAAAAAAAATTCCTTATTTAAATCAGGGATTTTTTAAGTTAGGTGAGCTGCATTATTCCGCTTTTAAGATATCGAACGCCTGTTGATGCTTTTTAGACCTTAATAAATCTACGCCCTTCTTCGTAAGATCTGTTAAATGAGCTGTCATGATTGAAGAGTTACATATTTACATACGATTGTAATACCCCCTACAGCGCAAAAGTGCTGTATCTCCTTTTATGTTAACAGGTACCGGAAGTTATGAATAGCCGACACCTTACCATGGACTACTTTAAGACCTTGACTAGACACATAAAACCTAGATAAACATGTTCGGTTTTTTAAAAACTCACATTTAGATATTTTACTCTGAGATTATTTGTCGTAGTCTCTGTAGCATTAGCTCTAGTTTATGTGAATGTACTTCTAAGGTATTAGAAAAGATTACAAGACCAACCAATATGCATGTTGGGTATCCCCTAAAAGTCTCCAAACACTATATTGTAATTGGGGCGCAACGTAAGCCGGAGGCATACGTAAAAATTGATAATGTCCCCTGAGTGTGCTGAAAACGGTGTATGAGGTATAATCACTTAGGTAATGGTATCTGGTGAAAGCCTTAAAGTAAGTCCAAGCTGGTGAAAAATTTATTCTAACCTAACAGAGATAAGATGTCGTCGGTACATGGCACTGGAAACTATCGGGAATCGTTTCCTTGTTTAAGCGACGGAAATCTATGCAGATACGCCAAGTCTGATCTTTTATGGCATGAGGTTTGAGGGAAAAATGATATGGTCTTATTTGATTTCCTAATGACTCCTATTACTAACATTTTCTCAACTTCGTCATTTATCTCTATTTTGAAATTTTATTGGGAGTCTATACGAAGGTATACATAGTTGCCAGTTGCCGCCATAAAGCAGTTTTAACGAGTCTTTGGAGTACTGAAATCTATCGAGACTAAAGACTTTAACTTGCACGAAACTGTTAAATCTACTTGAAAATTTGAGACATTTTCATCCAGTTAGTCTTCTGCCTTGTTGTTAAATAATTAGTAAGATTGCGTTTACTAATATGTCAAGAAAAGTTAGGAGGTAGAAAAGAATTGATCAATAATTATAATTAATGAACAGAGATATGCATATTTATATTAATTTATTTCTGATTTTGCATTTTGATTTGCATTGCAGTATTACTGAGACGGTATTCTATCAAACATAATCTCACCCATGATTATTCCAAGTGTTACTTATGTTCTACAAATCAAGTTTTGTTACCTACATTGAAATTACAATGTTTTTATTCTTTAATTATTAAATTAATATAACTTATAGAATAAACCAGCTATGGAACAGTTCATTAAACAAGGAGCAACAAAGGTGATTATTGTACACAACGTATTGAAGCCTTATGGAGCTTTTGTTGGTGACAACATTTTTTCTAAAAAAAAAATTGTCATTCTTTGGTCCCCTTCTGCCTGACCTACTTGTCCTGCTACTCAGAGAATCAACAACGTTCATTTCTGTTCAGGTTGCGTTATTCGGATAATCACCAACCTTATTTTCTGTTTTAATTGCCTTTATTCCCAGGTCTAAGGTTAGGTCTGGACTTTGGAGTTCCTTGTGCACATTCAGAGCGACAGGTTTTCACCGACAGGTCAGGAATCACTGACAGGTCTTATACAGATCTGGATATTCTCCACCATAGTAAGGCCTGCAGACCAGGCCCTCGGCACAAGGTCCAGACAAATCGTAGTCCCTCCGCACCTATCTCCTGGACCCTGTGAGGATGTAATAAATAAAAATAATAATAATAATAAATAATAAAAAATACAATAATAATAAATAATAAAAAATAATAATAATAATAATAAAAATAATAAATAAAAATAATAATAAAAATAATAATAATAATAAAATAATAATAAATAAAATAATAATAAATAATAATAAAAAAACTAAATAAAAAAATAAAAATAATAATAAAAATAATAAAAAAACAATAAATAAAAATAATAATAAATAAAAATAATAATAAATAAATAATAATAAATGAAAAATTATATAATAAAAAAAAAAATATAATAATAATAAAAAAAATAATAATAATAATAATAATAAAAATAAAAAAAAATATAAATAAAAAAATGAATAAAAAATAATAATAATAATAAAAATAATAATAAATAAAAATAATAATAAAAGAAATAATAATAGATAAAAATAATAATAAAAATAAAAATAAAAAATAATAAAAAAAATAATAAAAATAATAAAAAATAAATAAAAATAATAATAAATAATAATAATAATAATAATAAATAATAATAATAATAATAATAAATAAAAATAATAATAATATATAAAAAAAAATAAAAATAATAAATAAAAAATAATAATAAAATAAAAAAATAATAATAATAATAATAAATAAAAATAATAATAATAATAATAAAATAAAAAATAATAATAATGATAATAAATAAAAATAATAAAATAATAATAAATAAAAATAATAATAATAAAATAATAATAATAATAATAATAAAGAAAAATAATAATAATAATAATAAATATAAATAAATAATAATAATAAAATAAATAAAAATAAAAATAATAAATAAAAAATAATAATAATAATAAATAAAAATAAAAAAATAATAATAATAATAATAAATAAAAATAATAATAATAATAATAATAAATAAAAATAAATAAATAAAAAATAATAAAATAAATAAAAAATAATAAAAATAACAATAAATAAAAAATAATATAAATAAAAATAATAATAATAATAATTTGGTTTTTTTTTTTTTTTAAATACAAAAATATAATAATAATAATAAAAAATAATAACTAATAATAAATAAAAATAATAATAATAAAAATAAATGAAAACAATATAATAAAAAATAATAAATAAAATAATAATAACAATAAAAATAAAAATAATAATAATAATAATATAAAAATAATAATAATAATAATAAATAAAAATAATAAATAAATAAAAAATGATAATAAATAAAAATAATAATAATAATAAATAAAAATAATAATAATAATAATTAATAAAAAAAATAATAATAATAATAATAATAAAAATAAAAATAATAATAATAAAATAATAAATAAAAAATGATAATAATAATAAATAAATAAAAAAAAAAAAAAAATAATAATAATAATAATAAATAAAAATAATAATAATAATAATAATAATAAAAATAAAAAAATAATAATAATAACAAATAAAAAAAATAAAATAATAAAAATAATAATAACAAAAAATAATAATAAATAAAAAGAATAATAAATAAAAATAATAAAAAATAATAATAAATAAAAAATAATAATGAATAATAATAATATTAATAAAAATGTTAATAAATAAAAAACAAAGTTAATAAATAAAAATAATAATAAAAATAAAAATAATAATAAAAATAAAATAAAAGAATAATAATAATAAAAATAAATAAAAAATAATAATAATAATAATAATAATAATAATAATAATAATAATAATAATAATAATAATAAAATAAAAATAAATCAAAAATAATAATAATAATAATAAAATAATAATAAAAATTAAAAATAATAAATAAAAATAATAATAATAAGGAATGAAAATAATAAATAAAAATAATAATAATAATAATCAAAATAAAAAATAAATAATAACAATAATAACAATAAAAATAAATAATAATAATAAATAAAAATGAATAATAATAATAATAATAAAAATAATAAAATAATAATAAATAAAAAATAATAATAATTAATAATAAATAAAAATAATAATAATAATAATAAGAATAATAATAAAAATAATAATAACAATATAATAAATAAATAAAAATAATAATAATAATAATAAATAAAAAATATAATAATAATAATAAATAAAAAATAATAATGAAAAAATAAAAAATAATAATAAAAATAATAATAATAAAAATAATAAAAAAATAATAATAAATAAAAATAATATAATAAAATAATAAAAAATAAAAAAATAATAAAAATAATAATAATAATAAAAAAATAATAAATAAAAAAAAAATAATAATAATAATAAATAAAATAATAATAACAATAATAATAAAAATAATAATAATAAATAAAAATAAAAATAAAACAATAATAAATAAAAATAAATAAAAATAAATAAGTAATAAATAAAAATATAAATAAAAATGATATAAAAAATAATAAATAAAAATAATATATATAATATAAAAATAAAAATAATAATAAATAATAAATAAATAAAAATAAAAATAATAAAAATAAAAATAATAAATAACTAAAATAATAATAAACATAAATAAAAATAAATAAAAATAATAATAATAATAATAAATAAAAACCCCTAATAATAATAATAATAAAATCAAAATAATAATAATAATTAAATCAAAATAATAATAATAATAATAATAATAAATAAAAAAAAATAATAATAATAATAAATAAAATAATAACAATAATAATAAATAAAAATCAATAACAATAAATAATAAATAAAAATATAATAAATAAAAATAAAAAATAATAATAAAAATAAAAATAATAATAATGAAATAAAAATAAAAAAAAATAAAAATAATAAGAATAATAAATAAAAATAAATAAAATAATAATAATAAGAAATAATAAAAATAATAAAAAAAATAATAATAATAAAATAAAAAAAAAGAATAATATAATAATAATAATAACAATAATAATAATACTAAATAAAAATAAAAATAATAATAATAAACAAAAAATAATAATAATAATAAAATAAATAAAAAATAATAATATAATAATAAATAAAAATAATAAAAAAATTAAATAATAAAATAAAAATAATAAAAATAATAATAAATAAAATAATAATAAACAAAAATAATAATAAATAAAAATAATAATAAATAAAAATAATAATAAATAAAAAATAATAATAAATAAAAACATAATAAATAAAAAAATAATAAACAATAATAATAATAATATTGTACCGCCTGGCCGTCTTGACTAATAATAATAATAATAATATAATACTAATAATAATAATTATTAATAAGAATAATTAATAATAAAATAATAATAAGAATAATAATAATAATAATAATAAATAATATAAATAATTTATAATTAATAATAATAATAATAAAATAATAAATAATAATAAATAATAATAAATAATAATAATAATACTCAGTTTTTGTTTACATATTTTGTTTACATATTCCAGCACCGGTAGTTGTCTTGTTTCGCTTTACAAGCCATTTAATGCCTAACAAATGTATTCTCAACGAAGAATGATTTTTCAAATTCGCAACAAAAAAGGATTTTTCAAATTCCATTAGTTCTCCAAGATCTGCATTATAGTGAAATTGTTTTTTTTTTTTGGTCTGCCCATCACTATAATGGAGATAACAAAAACGAACAAAGGCGGCAAGATACTTCTTTACGAAGGCCATGCTTACGTTGTCGATAAGCGAAAGGAAGATAGGATCTTATGGCGATGTGAAAAACGTGGATATTGTGGTGGACGAATAACAACTTCTAACGATACTGTACTTTCTTTTGCAAGTCATCCTCGCCAGCCAGATAGTCTCAGATGTGATGCTCTAAAAATCCAGAACAAAATAAAAGACATGGCCAGCGGTACAGAAGATAAGCCCTCAAATAAAGTCCAGTCGTTGGGTTTACAATCATGGTTACTGAAACCAGTGATGCATTCATCATAAAGCAGTCTCAAGCATTGGCATTTGTTCCTTCTGAATACGTATATGGTTTTTTTTGAAGAGCTTCTTGGTTCTCTAACTGAAGAAATAGAATGTGCTCTGGACGAATTTCTGGTGTATTTTGAAGTGACCTGGTTAGGTGTAGTTCAACGGGGACGACGACGTAAACCCTGCTATGATATCCAGCTATGGTCAGGTCATAGTCGTATCGCAGATGACTTGCCACGCACGAATAATGTACTTGAAGGGTGGCATAATGCTTTTAATAGAAGCATGGTGATTAAGCATGCATCTTTAGAAAAACTGGTTAGCAAACTGAAAAAAGAACAAGCAAATATAGAAATGTTGTTAGCACAACTAAGCAATGAGAGAGGAATTGGAAGGCAGAATTTAAAATATGTAAGAATCAACTAAAGATTGAAGAACCTGGTCTCAAACTTTAATCCAGATCAAGGGATCCAGCTTTTAAGAGCAGTGGCTCATAATTTGCAACACTTTTTAGAATTATGTTGTTTTTAATAGATAACTTTTGTATTCATTACATCTTTTGTAACACTTTTTAACTGATTATATTGCGTTTAATAAATTTGTAGCTCTACAATTGAGCCATCTTGTGATTCATTAAAATGCGATTGACTGTCAAGTTTGTTTATTTCGGAACAATCATTTTAACCTGTATTATTATGAATGAATGAAAGAGTTAGAAGAATAAATAACTAAATAAAAGTCGTGGTCGACATTTTGTCCTACTTGAACAAATGTTGCCATTTTGTCCGTCGACAGTTTGTCCATCGAAATTATATATTACATTTGACTAGAAAATTAAATCAAGATAATTGGAACATTTATTTGGGTGCTTACGACAAATGCACGGGCCATATGAGGACCCTAATGCTCCCACTGTGAAATTCAGGTTAAAGAAATTACTCTTAGGAAAAGATGTTGCTCTACTATCAGAGAGAGCAAATGTAACTACTGATAATTTAGACTCTCTATCTACCATTAATGGCCCGATGAAAACAAATAATAAAGGTAACACTTTCTGTGAAAGAGATCTAGCAGTCGAACTTTACATTACTAGTAACTGTTTCTAAGACTTGGATGTTGGGTGTGAGCTGGAAAATGATGTAGATGATGAGATTGACGATGGTGAATATGATGTAAATCAATTGATGTAGTTATAGAAGAAGAATCTCTTAGATACATTGGTAGGCATATTGAAAGGAAGTTTTGTGTGAAATATCCTCACTTAGGTAAGAAAGCTAGTGAATGTGTGACCAAGGGAAAGAGGTGGACAGATGAAGTAAACAGAGGTGAACTGTACGCTCCCTCAGTCATTTTATTCTCAATTAACTACAACGAGGAAAGTATTCCAAACTGTGCATATAGTCACTCTACAGTATTTAAAAAAATTGTATCCGAATGTGCGGGAGTTGATTTACCAAATGATGTTATAGCCTTCTTTGCCCAAAATATCAGTGTTCTATAAAATTGGAAAGTTAAACAACGATTTTAGAATAAATAAGAAAAAGACAACACTTCCAGAAGGGAAAGTAAAAAACATATGAAAGTGATAAGGTAATAGTAGCATGTAGAACAAGTAAACATAACTGTGTTAACCTGTGTATGTACATCATTTGTATATAAATAAACCTTACAGTAACGTAAGAGTTATATATTTATTCCTCTTTCAGAAATATACTATAGACATGATAAATATGCTGTCTGTTAATCTAGGATATCCAAATCAATCAAGAAGGAGGAGAGGGAGCAGGCGGGAGAGAGATGGAGAGGGCACAGGCAGGTGAGATGTGGCTCAGCTGACGTCACTGCGCAGAGAGAGCGTAAATCGGTTCGAATAGACAAGAAGCACAAAGCCTACAATGTTTATCAAAGCTACTATTCTAAATCTGAGAGCATATCAAAATGATTCTTTATATATATTCCATGGGGACCCACACTGGTCCCAGATCGATATTTTGAACAAACTTGAATTTCCAGTGCGGAAGCTTTAACGTTAATTTTGTATATGCTGATCTTATAGTTCTAGAGACGATGATTTTTCAAATGACCCTCACTATTTTCACTATTCCTTCTCCTTAACCCAGGATGTTTTGAGGTAAGTTTGGTTGAATTTGATCTCACGGGTCTAGAGATGTCGAAAGTGTGAATAATATATGCCATAGATGCGACGGGCAAATTCTGATTAGCGTATTAATACTCACCTTAGCTTAAAAAAAAGAGACGAACTCCGATTAGAATTGCTAACCTAAGCTAAAAAGGGATAAACTCTCACTAGCAATGCTAACCTTAGCTGAAAAGGAACAAACTGATTAGAAATGCTCACCTTAGCCGAAAGCTCAGGTGATCTAGACACGAAACAAGGGAGGCAAAATCTTTAAGAAGGCGGATAAATAAGCTCTTGAAACTGCGAGCGAAGAAATCTTCAGGGCTCTTCAGAAGGCTAACTGACAGAAGAGTCACAAAGGATGCTAACGACGTCTTCTTTTCCACGCGTCCTTTTCGACTGCCGAAAGAAACGTTAACGAGGCACTAATTGGATAAACGTACTGTACTGTCTACGGTAAACGAAGAAGTCGAGACCCTTCTTTCAAGTGTCGAGTGACCTAAGGCTTACAGCAGACAGCAAAGTTTTAGCTAGTCTAAGACAGTAGGCCTTTGTATGCCACCTTTGAACACACTGATGAAATTAACTTTTAGGTATTCTAGATGTTAATGTTGTCATAACAGCTTAACAGGAGATATATATATAATATATATATATATATATATATATATATATATACGTATATATCATAAATATAAATATATATATATATATATATATATATATATATATATATATATATATACGTATATATACATATATACATAAATATAATATATATATATATACGTATATATACATAAATATAAATATATATATATATATATATATATATATATATATGTATATATATATATATGTGTATTTGTGTGTATATTATATACACACACACGCGCGCACACACACACACACACACACACGCACGCACACACACACACACACACACACACACATATATATATAGATATATATATATAATCTACGTATATATACATAAATATAAATATATAGATATATATAGTATATTCATATATATATATAATATATATATTTATATATATATACGTATATATACATAAATATATATATATATATATATATATATATATATATATATATATATATATATATATATATATATATATATATATATATATATATATATATATGTGTGTGTGTGTGTGTGTGTGTGTGTGTGTGTGTGCGTGTGCGTGCGTGTGTGTGTGTGTGTGTGCACGCGTGTGTGTGTGTATAATATACACACAAATACACAAATACACTTAAATGGTATTATATCTACAAAAGCCAAGCGGTACGAGAATATATTACATATTTTTATATCATTTGGCTCATGTGGATATAATACCATTTAAGTGTAATTTTTTTTTCTTTCAGATTTACTCGAGTGTTGTTTAACTACGACATACGTTCTTCTTCATTACAGAACTTCTTCCATAATAACGAAAACACAAGACATAAAGAAGTTTTCAAAAGAAACCTATTATGAAAATTATGAAAGAAACTATTTTCCTTCCTAATTTTCAAAACTTGAAAATTATGAAAATAGGTTTTTTCATAATTTTCGCAATAGGTTTCTGTCATTTAAAAGTACTTCATACGACCGCCAGACAGGACTCCAACATATGGGTAAACGTGATCACTATCTGGATAAAATTCACTATATGGGAATAATACATCACTATATGGGTAAGATTTATCACTATATGGGTAAAATTGATCACTATATGGATAAAATTGATCACCATATGGAGTAGAATTGATCATTATACAGATAAAATACATCACTATATAGGTAAAGTTCACTATATGGGTAAAAATGATCACTATATGGGTAAAATATATCACTATTTAGGTAAAGTTCACTATATGGGTAAAACTGATCACCATATGGGTAAAATTGATCACTATATGGATAAAATACATCACTGTATATGTAAAATTCACTATATGGGTAGAATTGTTCACTATATGGGTAAAATTGATCGCTGTGTATGGGTACTACAGCTGATTACTCGGAGGTTCATTGTTAACGGAAACGAAAGAAAGGGTGAGCTTTCACATTCCGTTTTTAGAAACCGATAAGAAATTCTATGACTCTTTTTTTTTTCGAAAGTTTTCGAATGAAGGTTTCAGTAAATGGCAGTTACTTTTTTGGGAGGGAGTTTTATTCCAATAGTTCGGTTCCGATAATATACGAGAAGGGGAAAAATTGGAGGAGGGAAAAATGCTAATCTAAATTCTTCATATATATATATATATATATATATATATATATATATATATATTATATATATATATATATGAGATGTGAATAGTCGATAAATCATTGGTAGCATTCTGTGAAAAGGTAGGAACTCCTTTTTTATAGAATATTCTCGGATGGTGGGACATATTGAAATGGAAGTTTTGGAGAATAGACCTTTTCCCATAATGGATTTTATGCCAAGTTGTGGGTTCTGTTTTTGGAAATATCCAATGGATAGAAGATTATATTGAAGCATTACTCTATAGGACTTTTTTTTATATATATATAATAAGTCGTTTCTGAGAAAGTGAAAATTCCGTTTTTAAACAGAATGCTGGATTGGGAATTCTGAAGAGCAAGAATATCTTCGTTTTTAAGCAGCCTTTTATTCCTGATATCAATCTGGTCCTCTACTTGGCCTGGATGAAAATGCTTCAGTGCTTCACATTCTAAGTTACCTGATGTTATCTAACCTGCATTTTACTCTTATTTTAGGTATTGGAAATGAGCCCTACTCTTATCTAAACTAAATTTATCGCGGAAATCTCATTCAGTTTGTTATGTTAATTGAGCAATGTTTGGAAGGTAACGAGATCAAGAGTTCAAATAAATAAATGATAAATAAATAAATAGATAAATGAATGAATAAATAAATCAAAAAAAAAAAAAAAAAAAATATAATAAATAATAAATAAAATAAATAAAATAAAAACTTTTGCATTACGAAAAGTTTTTCGAAGAGAGAAAAAGTGTCAATATCGCCTAGTCATGTTACGAAAGGAACGAAGAATTAGCTCACGTTTGTTATGTTAATTAAACAAAATATGGCGTCAATGCATATATACTTTATCCAGATTCATACAACCTTCTGACATGTGCAAAGTCTGGGCCCTGTACGTTGGCAACAAACATCCCGTTGTTTCCCAATTACTCAAAGATATTTTTCATCGTGATGTCAAGCGTGATTGAAACTCATCAAGGCAAAACATCGCGCGTAACGAAAACTCCGCTTTAATTAAACAAAGGCAGGAATTATAATCAAATACATACATACGTGCTTAAAAAATCACAGTAGATGCACGTGACTTCGTTATGTAAGCGAATACCACAGGGTGCCTCGACCATGCCTGAACAAAGGCGAACGCGCTTGGTATACACTTTCTGCCTATCATTTTCCTGTGGCATTCGCTTACATGCATAATACACATATGCCTGTATGTATACAAATAAATAAAGTGTTTAAAATAAGTGTCCTAAGAATGAGCTGTAGTTTCTAATTTCTCATTAATCCAGATTCAAACCAGCAACAAGTTATTAGCTTTTTCTCTTTTCTCAAATTGAAGATAAAACTTCTGTACAAACATCACCTATCATAATAGCCACTGAACATAAATGACAGGCAGAAGCAATTGCTAGAACCAACCTAATGCTTTTAAATTATTGGTATGCCCTACTGGATTATTCTTTCTCTAATGCGTAATAGTCCAGGATTTAAATAAAAATCTAACTTACGAACTGTTAATCTGTAATAAAAACACCTTTGTGTTTCTCATGAATTGTTCAAGTTAATTCATATAAAAACGGGAGCTTTTGACTTCCACTAAGGTCCTCTTCAGCATTTGAAATAGAGTAATTACAAATTTTTTCAAAAGAAATAAAAAGTAAAAAAAATAAGTAAAAAATTTTAAAGTTTCATCTTTACCTCGAAGCAATATGAAATACCTTTCAAGATTTTAATTCACAAAAAGAAAAAGAATCGAGGAACGAAATCTGGAACGCTACTATGAGAAGCAATATGCAATACCTTTCAAGATTTGAATTCACAAAAAAAAAAAAAAAAAAAAAAAAAAATCGAGGAACGAAATCTGGAACGGTACTATGAGTCTTCGCTTCTCAGGCGGACGTTGACATTTACAGCCCTCCTCCCAAGATCTTATCCGGGAAAAATGAATTGAATTTTTGTGCAAGTCAAATGTGGAATCAAGAAATGTCAACACAAATCTTTTACTACAAAAATATTGGAAGGTCTTTTAAGGCTGCGGAGGAGATGAATGGGTTACTGTTCATATATTTGTCAAAAGTAAAATAAAAAGTAAACGCAGCTGGGTATACCTATTAAGGCAGAGAGAGAGAGAGAGAGAGAGAGAGAGAGAGAGAGAGAGAGAGAGAGAGAGAGAGAAATACTATTACAAATCGAGTTCCTTGTATAACCATGAAATAACAAAAAAATAAACTGTCATTCTCAAGAGATAAAAAAGTAAAATGAGAAACTGTGAATACATCTGAGAAAAAAAAAATCAGTAGATCTGAGGAATGAAATAGAAACTAGGAGTAGGGTTATTTCAACAGGCCTTTCGCCCCCCGCAACTCCATTCCCCCCACCTTCTCTCTCTCTCTCTCTCTCTCTCTCTCTCTCTCTCTCTCTCTCTCATTAAACATAGTCTACAACTATTATGTTGTTATTTTTTCCTCGAACTTACAAGTTCTCCACCGCTGAGATGTTCCCAAGATACCATTGCAATAACTCTTTTAAAAATCGAAAATGAAACATGGAAAAAAGGAATTTATTGCCCATAGATGAAAATAGTAATATTCCATTTGTACATGTCACATACAAAAATTCCTGGTACTAGACACTAAATATGCGAACGGAAACAGAATAAAATCTAGCTTTGTATATATGAAATGTTTGCTCAGAATAGAAAATATGGGAAAACGGGAAAATCATACATACATACAAATATACTGCCTGCTCTTTTCGAGCTGATGATATATATCAGCAGCACTGAATGTATTAGTTCGGTTCAATAAATAAAAAAAAATAAACATCTTATACAAACGGCAACATACATATTAGGAAGTACAAATGCAAAGATATATGAAGAAAGGACAAATATTCATCTAATAATAGGTTGAAAGGGCACGATATAGAAGTAATTATAGTAAGAGAATCTCTTAGCTATTAAAATCAACAGTTATTATAAAAAGGGGAATTTGTATTAACTGATGATTCGAGACTTCAGCAAGGTGGCTCATAGGACACCGGAAAATGAGGCGAAATCATTCATTTACTACAAGACTTTTGGGTCTCAACGAAGGAAAAATGCAAATTGTTTTGCTAAAAGGAATATCCAGAAAATAATGTGAAGAATTTGTAAAATTGAACGTAACGCAGTAATGTTCATGTAGGTTGGGTGGTGGAGGAGGGGGATCGGGGGGGGGGGGGGGGGGTGGGGGGTTGGGGAGGTGGGGAAACGGATTTTCCAGCTGCCTTTTTCTTAACTCTTCCACAAAACATTTCCTTGTCCGTCCTCGTTAGAAAAGTCAGCTTCGCTCAAACAAGATGTCGTGGGAAACCGAACACTTGCTTTTGTTTACCCTACTTTTGTTCCAGAAAACAACATGAGTTTTTCCTGTCCGTAAAACGGACGTCGGCCGGAAGAAATTAATTTTAAAACCAAAAGTGTGCGTGTGGTCGTGTGTATGTGTGTGTGTGTATTTTACGTACTTTTTTCCATATTCGTCGATATATATTCTTTTCTCAATATCAAGAATAAGTACCGGAGGTTTGAATATACAAAATGTGATACGTGCACATTAATGTGCTTAATTTTATTAAGTAAATGATGCCCTATTCTATAGAATATACATCTTTATTCTCGTAAACAATACTGCACTAAAATGGAAAACAGAATCTGCAAAATTTTCGAAATTGAGATGTGCCACCTATCGGGCTCGTGAAACACTTAATACACAAGTAACTGCAGTTTCAGAGTATTTCTTCAATGCTTTCCACGAGTATTTAGGTGGTCCCGTTAGCAGTATCTGCAAATCAGTAGTAAGGGAAGGGAAAACTGCAGTATCTATAATTTTTCCCAGTCTTGTATTTTTGCAGATACTGCAGTCTCCTACTTTATGGCAGAATAGGAGACTTATGGCAGAATAGTAGGGTTAACTCTGGTCTATAAATATGAAAAATACTTACGTAAAATGCTTAGTATACCTGATTCCGGGTATCCGGCTATAAAACAAGAATGCTATTAAGTGGTCGAACTTTTTTATCTGTACCTACGCATAAGCATATTTTGTTGTTATAGAGGATATTCATTTATGTAAATATGCATTAACGTGAACTACACACACACACACACATACACACACACACACACACACACACACACACACACACAATAATTTCTATATTTCAGACAATGCTTACCTAAAGTAACAATATTTACCTATAGCTATAAAAAAAAGTCTGACTAAACTTTTCAAGGGGTCAAATTCGCGTAATGAAGATACAAGTATATATATATTTTCCAGAGAAAAACACTAAAAACATTCTTTTACGCGTCTAACTGCAATAACTGTGTCTTCAAAATAATTTAGACACGATGTCCTTCCTGGTTCTTAAAATGTTTTTCCGGTCCTTTAATGTAAATAGCGAATATAACTAAAATTTTAAGCAAACCTATATTTTCCTTAACAGAAAAACATTCAAAAGGAAGAATCAGTACGCCTGAGTTTTATATATATATATATATATATATATATATATATATATATATATATATATATACATATACGCACACACACACACACACACACACACACACACACACACACACACACACACACACACACACACATATATATATATATATATATATATATATTTACACACACACACATATAAATAGTATAAATATTATAATTATTATATACATAATAAATGTGTATATATAAATTATATATATATATATGTATATATATATATATATATATATATATATATATATATATATATATATATAGTTTATTTATGTTGATATGGCACTATTAATGAAATCCAATAAAAATTAATACAAGACGTTTTCTAACACGTTGAAAATGACATCGCACTAAAACAGTTTTCAATTGCACATTGCATCCTGCGCAGAGGAAAACCTCTGAATGACTTGGATGAAGTAACCAGACATTAAAAGCGAATCTTCACTTGATGAATATAATCTGAAGACCGAAATAAAAAACAATGAACATAACAAAACTATTTGCTAAAAGATACCACATATCGGGACATCAGGATAAATGAAGAAAATGCGTAAAAAAAGAGAATAAAAAAATCTCCCCAAAAAGACTTGAAGTCAAGAGCGAAAATGAACAAACAGAAAAAAAGAAACAACTCCCAAAATTCAAGTCAAGAGCCAAATTGCACAAGCAGAAAAAAGAAACAAACAACTACCCAAAGACTTGAAGTCAAGAACCAAAATGCAAAAACATGAAAAAAGAAACAGCAATTCCCAGAGAATTCAAGTCAAGAACCAAAATGTACAAACAGAAAAAAAAAACAGAGAGAAACAACTCTCAGAACAACTGTAGTCAAAAATTTAAAAAAAGCACAAACAGAAAAAAGAAACAAACAACTCTCAAAGATTTGAAGTGAAGAACTAAAATGCACCAACAGAAAAAAAAGGAATAACTCCTAAAGAATTGAAGTTAAGAATCAAAATGCACAAACAGAAAAAACAAACAAACAACTCCAAGAACACTTGTAGCCAAGAGACAAAATACACTAACAGAAAAAAAGAAACAAACAACGGGCCCAAGACTTGGTCAGGAACCAAACGCACAAACAGGAAAAAGGAAACAAACAACTCCCCAAAGACTTGAAGTCAAGAAATAAAATGCACAAACAGAAACAAACAATTCTCAGAACATTTGTAGTTAAGAAACAAAATGCACAAAGAAACAAACAACTTCCAAAGCTTGGTAAAAAAAATGCCAGAAAAAAACAAACAACTTCCAAGACTGTAAAAAAATGCACAAAGAGAAAAAAACAAACAACTTCCAAAGACTTGGTAAAAAAATGCACAAACAGAAAAAAAACAAACAACTTCCAAAGACTTGGTAAAAAAAACAAAATGCACAAACAGAAAAAAACGAACTTGCCAAAGATTTGGTTAAAAACAAAATGCACAAACAGAAAAAGAAAAAAACAAACAAGTTGCCAAAGATCTGGTTAAAAACAAAATGCACAAACAGAAAAAAACAAACAAGTTGCCAAAGATTTGGTTAAAACAAAACGCACAAACAAAAAAAAAAGAAACAAGTTGCCGAAGACCGTAAGTCAAGATCCTAACACTAAAGTAGCAGCTTCGAGGAGATAATGAATTTAGGATCAGCCAAATGAGAGTTGGGTTCCAATTTCCATTCATCAAGGGCGGGATGCCCAGGTGGCCCTGATTATGTCAAAATTGGATTTATCAAAATAATTGGAGGCAGCGATTCGAAATCACTTGGTTTTCGTAGCGTTAAAAGTTGGTTCCAATGGGAAATATTTTTAAAGATAGATAACATGTACAGGACACTGTAGATGCGTTTATTACAGACGAAGTTATTGGAAAACTAATATATTATTAATATATTATATATATCATATAGATATATTATACATATAATTATATATATATACTATTATATTTAATGAATATATTACGTTTTATTCTTAGTGATTTCAAATTATTCATAGTGTTCCTCCTATGTACGTGTGTGCCTGAGAGAGAGAGAGAGAGAGAGAGAGAGAGAAGAGAGAGAGAGAGAGAGAGAGAGAAATTCTGTTAAATCAGTTCAGTAATAAATCCCTTTCATTCAATCTTATGCAAACTACATGAGACATCACAGTCGATCTCTTATATTTTACTGATCGTGGTAAAGAATTGTATAGCTATTATACTTTGCGTCCGATAATACAAGCTCTCTTAAATATAACCTCATAAATGAGGGCAATTACGGGAGGACAGAGAGAGAGAGAGACGAGAGAGAGAGGTGAGAAGAGAGGAAGAGAGAGAGACTTCACTCCAGGAGTTGCAAAAAGAAAAAAAAAAACTAATAGTGAGTGACGACGAACATCCGGAGTGCAATGGCTCTTTCGTCCTCCCAGAGAAAATTATATCTTGAAATGCCTTACTTCAGGGTTTATGTGCTTATCTACTTATCTCTCTATCAATTCTATGTGTACGGTTTGCGTGCATGCCCCCATACACACACTCACACACACACATATATACATACATATACATACATACATACATACATACATACATACATACATACATACATACATACATACTATATATATATATATATATATATATATATATATATATATATATAAATGTATGCATGTATGTAACCGTATAGCTACAGACAGGAAGAACACAGAAAAAGCCTTCCACTCGAGGATTAAGCGTCGAGGATCTCTCACGGGACAAATATAACGAAGAGATAAAATTCAGTATATGAGAAGAACATAGTATATAGTTTACAGGTCCGGAGGGACCCAACTTGAAGTAGGATCAGCGACGTCTCTCCCTTAAATAAGATAAAATAAAGAACCTTTATTTGTTTTCAAGACAGATGTGAGATCTGGGGTGAGATCAGAAGAGTGGGACTTGTGGTTTATTTATCGTCTTAATCTTTGCACGAGGCGTAGCCATAGTCTCCAAGGTGGGTCAGAAAAGATTGATACTATCCCCGTTTACCATTCGATGAGCGCATCACCGTATATGTACTATTAAATTCTCTGTGCTCCTTCAGAATAGGTTTTAAAGTGGGGAGATTTTATTTACTTTACTTATATTTTGCGGAAGATTTATAAAAGGGAAGAAGTCTTTAGTCGTTTGTTTATGTTTAATATTATCTTTATAATAATATTAATGATAATAATAATTATAATAAATATACAGTAATTATTATTATTATTATTATTATTATTATTATTATTATTATTATTATTATTATTATTATTATTATTATTATTATTATTTCGAAAGGAGACCCTCTTTCAAACAAGCATTATTGAAAAATATTACTGCATCAACTGCATTTAACTTGTAAGTAGTCTTCTCTATTTACAAGTTAAATGCAGCTGATGCAACAATATCTTTCAATAATACTTATTATTATTATTATTATTATTATTATTATTATTATTATTATTATTATTATTATTATTATTATTATTATTATTATTATTATTATTATTATTATTATCATGTTGGGGGTGACTGGTGTGTAGATGCAGTTTGTCACTATCATCGTATAATAACCCATCTTGACACCCCATACTCAACTTCTACTTAATAATAATAATAATAATAATAATAATAATAATAATAATAATAATAATAATAATAATAATAATAAGGAAAACCAACCTAAGCATGGCATGGATAGACTATAAGAAAGCCTTCGACATGATACCACACATGGCTAATAGAATGCCTGAAAATATATGGGGCAGAGGAAAATACCATCAGCTTCCTCAAAAATACAATGCGCAACTGGAATACAATACTTACAAGCTCTGGAAAAAGACTAGCAGAGGTTAATATCAGGAGAGGGATCTTCCAGAGCGACTCAACTGTCCCCACTACTCTTAGTGGTAGCCATGATTCCCATGACAAAAGTACTACAGAAGATGGATGCCGGGTACCAACTCAAGAAAGAGGCAACAAAATCAACCATCTGATGTTCATGGACGACATCAAGCTGTATGGTAAGAGCATCAAGGAAATAGATACCCTAATCCAGACTGTAAGGATTTGTATCTGGAGACATCAGGATGGAGTTTGGAATAGAAAAAAAAATGCGCCTTAGTCAACATACAAAAACGGCAAAGTAACGAGAACTGAAGGGATAAAGCTACCAGATGGGAGCAACATCAAACACATAGATGAGACAGGATACAAATACCTGGGAATAATGGAAGGAG
>NC_061087.1:15027266-15029766 GCF_015104395.2 Macrobrachium nipponense
GGCGTGGATTTCAGCGCTTCGACACTAGAGAAAGTATGGCTTCGCACAAGAGAAAGTTTAATAGTAATAAAATCGCCATTTAACTTTCCATGAGGTATCAGTGTCTTTTGCTACACCACCTTTTAAAAGGAATGAGGGAAATCCGGAATTCTTAAGAAAAGTCAGCGCTCCTCAAATAAGATATCGTGGGAAGCTGACAGCGGCCCATGTTTACCTTCCACTTATTCAGGGAATTTCAACCTAGTTTTCATTGCCCACTTTCAAAGGGCGCCCCCGCCCCGAGGAATGCCTCGGGTGGGATTACTCTCTCCTCTGACGCTCTCTTCGGCACGTTTCGAGTACCTTCACTTTCTCTTTCACCTTTGACTCTTCGTTTTTGCTCACAAAAATTTATTTTTGGGAAGTGTAATTTTAGTGGGATGCCAGTATATGTATGCATATATACATGTGTATGTATACGTACACACACACACACACACACACACACACACACACACACACACATATATATATATATATATATATATAATATTATATATATATATATATATATACGACTTATTAACTGAATGCCTTTTTCGTAAGTATAAATAGTCCGAGGTTGCAACTCTAACGTCCTATGCGACGGAGCTTAAGTTTTCTTGTTGGTCAATTTACGGGCTGCTCTATGAGCTAGAGCCCGTGCTGACATAAGGCCATCTAATTCTAAAACAACATGTTGGTCTTCAACCCATATCATGACTAAAAACAACGTTGCCTATTGGCGAGATTTAAAATTTAGCTATTTATGACTGCTTCATTTTTACGTCTTAATATCAACTGTAATATTATGCCAATATTGCAAGATATATTTGCATTTTTTTGCTACACTTTTATTTCAATGCAGGTGCGTTCAAAGTGATATACACATTTCAATCAACCGAAATGTATTGTGGAAAAAATATTCTCATTTTGCTAAGACACGACGGATCTTCCCTAGATAGTGACCCCTAAAGGTTTTGACCCTGGTGTGTATCCACCTTTGCAGCGTTTTTAGTACAAGGCCGTCGGGGGTGCCAGTGAAAACATAAACAAAAGACTGTAAATATCATAAAAAAAAAGACCCCAAAAGAAATATTAGCCGAGGACAACGATCCCGGAAAATCCTCGAAGGTCACTATCTAGGAAATATCCAATGCAACAAGTGGAAATATTATCCCTAAATAACGACCCCCGACAACCCTTTGCGGTCACTATCTATACTCTGTTTTTTTCCATCTGTCCATCCGCCTGTGGTGTTTTTGTATGGTAACACTACGTCCCGGGCTATAAATAGTTTCGCTATGTGTAAGTTTTAGGTAAATAAAAAGATATCTGGGTGTACATTTGCAACTGAAAGGTTGTTTTAATAATTTACTGTATGCGAAGTACACCGTTAATATTCGAAATACGATATTATTATTATCGTTGAATGTAAGTTACCATACGGAAACACCACAGGCAGATGGACAGATGGAAAAAAAAAGAATATAGGAAATATCCAATGCGACAAATGGAAATATTATCCATAGACATCGACCCCCGAAAACCCTTGGGGTTCACTATCTAGGAAACATCCGACGCGGCATACAGAAATATTAGCTCTAGATAACGACAAAGAAAGGCATCCGACCCACAATACACCGTCTCCTGCAGCAGTCTGTCGCAGACGGAAAATTCCCTCCGGAACGGCGAACAAACATTCGAACAGACAGACGTTCCATAGGATGATGGATGTGTATGTGTTTGTCGAGCGGAGAAAATTTCAACTATCGCTGCATTTTGTCCTGCGAGTGACCCCATTGTTCGGAAATTGAAAAATGGACTCTAACATTTCATCGCGCCGAAATCTCACTCTTCTGGCCCACCGCCCCTCTGTTTGTCTTGTCTCTTTTTCGCCCCGTTTCTTGTACAGGATATTTCCTCCCCTCTTTCCCGAAAGAGAAGGACCAGGGCGGAGCAAATAGCGAGGGGGTGTAGGAATTAACTCAAGGGCCCAAAGGGGAGAAAAGGGACTAATTTTTTTTTTTTGTATTCTTTATAATTCTCTTCCCCTTTTTTCATCTTAAGGGAGAAGGGCTAGGAGTGTCTTTCTAAGCGTCGCTGTTGGCACATTACACTAGATAATGGAAAGAATGGCTGATTGTCGAGCAACGCATAAGGTCGAAAATAGTGCTTAGATTCGGCTCATTTTAGCACTTAACAGATGGATCCCCTCCGGTGGAAGGTAATTTAATGGAGGGAAGAAGTAGGATAAATATATGACTTACTAATGATACTCTCCCATTATGAAAATTCTCTCAGTTTTATTTTACGAGGCTTTAGATTAAACTCGGTGCAGGGATATCCGTTACGTAACGATCTAGGGAAGTAATAAAAAAAGCTGCAGTATTATTATTTTTTCATCTTTGTATTTATTTTCATTGTTTGACGTGTCCGATATTTAAGATTTCTCATTTTTACATTTTACACTTTTCAAGGT
>NC_061087.1:15034766-15057266 GCF_015104395.2 Macrobrachium nipponense
ATTAGAAGACCTGTACCTCTTTACCTAAGCTTTATCATGTAGAGGAATAGGATTAGCCATCATCATTGGCAGAAAGCGATCAAGCTATCGTCATAGAAGAACTTGTACAATCATATCTGATCTTCAGCATGTAAAACTTCAAGAATATATCTATTTTTATACTTAGTTGGTTTTCTACAAGAACCTCACCGAACCATGAGTTTAACACATCGTCGTAAAGATAATACCGACTTCGTAAGTGATCTACAAAACCCCAGACACTCCATTGAAGATGGAAGTGCAATACCAACCGACTTAGCGTAAGTTTATCGCTAGTCTAACATTACCTCATAGGGCGCCTTATCATACAAGGCACAGCCCTAATATTGGTGGCCAGCGGACCAGAAGAACTCTACAACGTCCTACGAAGAAAAAACAGAATAATAAATCATGAAGTCAACGACGACGAAAGCAGCAGATTCTTCAAGCAACCTAGTATCATCATTAGTGAGCGACTTCAGAAAACAACAACGATTCGTCAAGCAACTTAGTATCATCGTTAGTGAATAACTTCAAGAAACAAAACCGACGTGTCCTTTTCCTACGGCAACGGAAGCTTTCGTCCTCTCATTAGAATCATTCAAGAAAACATCGTTAGTGAGCGTTTCCGGCACTGCAAGAAACAAACCGACGCGTCTGCAGCATCGGATTTTCAAGGGCTCGAATCATCGAAACACAACGCACAGGGGGAAACTGAAGCCAAACCAGGTCATCCGCTAAATAGAGAAGGAGGACCAAGGCCGTGTGTCGTTATCGGAACACCGTGACTTCCCACAAAAGCAAGCTAAGTACAATTTTTTATTCATTTGGAGTAACTTTGAGTGTTTCCTTTGCAGGTCGAATTTCGTTATTCCTGTGGCTGAAGTTACGACATTCTTAATCTTACTTTTTTACAGAAATTATCTATATCATTGAGATTTCGCTACTGCGAGTTTTTATCTTTGAGTGTCTGTTTCCAGAAGTTCTACTGAAATATCATAATCATATACTATGTTAATTTTATCATTTTGGGTGATTATTAATCCCTTACGTAACAAATCATATTAAACAGTGAATATGCGTTTACGCAGTGGACGTCTGTATTTATACAGATGCATGGATAGGGTCGTTAAGCACCGTAGTGATTAGAAAACACACAAAAAACAAGTGGAACACCCGTACAAATCTAGATAATTAGAGGTAACACTATTTCGGGTCATGACAATAAATGCTCCTTTGCAAGTCCCGATCGCAAGTTTTAGCCTTGAGTTTTTGAGTTATATAAAATATCGAACCTCAATGACTCAACTTAACTTTAAAAATATGGCTGGATTGCAAGGAATAACATGTCTGTAAAATCATCAGGCTAAATGCGCTGACCAGGATCCCTCACTATTTCAAATTTTAGCAAAGAATGAAGTACAAACAGTTAATATTGTATGCAGTAGTGATAACTTGTCTTATTAGTAATCGCTCAGTTCCTAATAGTTCGTCATTCACTGCTTTATACGTAACCAGCAACATAATGCTAAAAACACACAATACGTTGCCGATGGTAATAAAGAGAAGGATTCTAATTATTACAAAAAGAAATAGAAACAGTAGCCCGTTCAGAATCAAACAAGCAAACTCGGTGACTGTGTCACCTAGTCAAGCGGTCAAGGTCAGTCAAAAAACTGCCGAAGTGTTCAAAGCAAAGCAAATTCCACTCAATAAGCGACTCTAGCAGAGTGGGGGTAAAAGCGAGGTTGTTGTTTTTTTATACATGCCAATATCTTTTTGAATAAAAAAAGGAATTTCCCTATGCATCACACGACCGTATAAAGTAATCAGAGCAAGGTTTTCGTTTTTTTTTTAATACATAAGTTATTATAAGTAGTGGTGGATTAAGCCCGACTGTATGCGCCGTAAAAATTAGAATATCTTGATTTATTTTCATTAGTACACGTTATTATTCCTGTATTTTACGGACTCACCGTCTGTTGTTCGAACTTCCCTAATGAGAAGTCCGGATAAGCGATGTTTACAGATACCTCTATAGTTATAAAAAACATTGATCTGTATCTAGTGTAATTGTAAGATTCATCTAGGGGTATACAAAATATTATCTTACATCCTGCAAAATAAGGCGTGTTTATCAAAGGAAAATCCTATAAACCTTCAAACATATTAAAATCCGTTTGAACAAAAATGAGACAGTTAATCAAATAATAACTTATATAAAGGAACTATACATTTGTCTCATAAATCGTAACATTGTTCAAATGACCCAACAGAATTCTCCCACAACCACAGTCGTACTTTGCACGCAAAATCTCGAGAAGCATGCACCCTCGAATGCCTTAGTGCGTGTAAAAGACTTTGCTGGGGAAGGGAAATGAAATTTTAATCCTTCCCGACACTCTGAAATATAACGATTTCCGCGAACAAAGCCCTAAAAGTATACATATCGTGGATACGGAAGTTATAAATATCGCATTTTTTATTGTTGCTAATTTTTAATCACGCCCAACCAGTCGTGGATGAATCTCTCTGATAATCTATCTAAAGTAATATCCGTAAAGTCATTCAAGCAGAGGTGATTCAGCAGAATTTTTTTTTTTATCTTTTACCTGAATACCAGGAAGTTTCTCCACTGGCGAGTGATCTCTGGAAAAAACGGATGTAATTTAACACAAAATACGGTCTAAGGACAAACATAAAGCTATATACGTACTTCGTGTAGACTCTCAATGAAATTTCAAAATAGAGATAAATGACGAAGTTGAAAAATGTTAGTAATAGGAGCCATTAGGAAATCAAATAAGCCCATATAATTTTTCCCTCAAATGTCATGCCATAAAAGATCGGACTTGGCGTATCTGCGTAGATTCTGTCGCTTAAACAAGGAAACGACTTCCGATAGTTTCCAGTGCGATATACCGACGACATCTTATCTCTGTTAGGTTAGAATAAATTTTTTTCACCAACTTGGACTTACTTAAAAGCTTTTACCAGATACCATTACCTAAGTGGATTGTAACCTCATACTCCGTTTTCAGCACACTCAGGGGACATTATCAATTTTTTACGTATGCCTCCGGCTTACGTTGCACCCCAATTATAATATAGTGTTTGGAGACTTTTAGGGGATACCCTACATGCCTATATGGATGATCTTGTAATCTTTTCTAATACCTTAGAAGTACATTCACATAAAGTAGAGCTAGTGCTACAGAGACAAAGACAAATAATCTCAGAGTAAAATATCTAAATGTGAGTTTTTTAAAACCGAACATGTTTATCTAGGTTTTATGTGTCTGGTCAAGGTCTTAAAAGTAGTCCATGGTAAGGTGTCGGCTATTCATAACTTTCCGGTACTTATTAACGTAAAAGGGGGATACAGCACTTTTGCGCTGTAGTGAGTATTACAATCGTATGTAAATATGTAACTCTTCAATCATGACAGCTCCTTTAACAGATCTTACGAAGAAGAGCGTAGATTTATTATGGTCTGAAAAGCATCAACAGGCGTTCGATATCTTAAAAGCGGAAAATGCAGCTTACCTAACTTAAAAATCCCTGATTTAAATAAGGAATTTTTTTTTATTGCAACAGACGCCTCAGACCAAGGGGTAAGAGGGATACTACTTCAGCAATATGATAAACAGTTCTTTCCTATAGCTTTTTATTCATGTAAACTAAGCCCTCTGAAAGTAATATGCAGTAATAGGCAAGGAAGGGCTAGGTATCTTTAACACTAGTACATTTCAAGTTCATAATCTATGGCTATCCTGATAAAGTCCTTACTGAACATGAGTCCTTTACCGAGTTTTTCAAAGGCTTTAATCACAGTCCAAAAGGAACTCGGTGACAAATGATCATTCAGGTCTTTGGAGCCAAGTTAAGATATCTACCTGGGAAAGCAATTATCATAGCTGACGCATTATCCCGCAATCCCGCACCATACAGCAAAGAACCATTAATTAGACTAAAAAATATAGAAACATCCGTACCTATTGTTAAAACCGTATCTAAACAAGAAAATTCCTTAACCCAAGAGATCGCGAGCATTGAATATCTGGGTTGGAGCGCAGAACTGTTACAAACTGAACAAAGCAAGAGTCAACAGACATAACCCAAACAATAAACACTTCGAACGGAAACAGAGTCAGCAGCAATAAACACCAAACAATAAACACTTCGAAACGGAAACAGGGTCAGTGGCTAGGCAAAAACAATAAACACTTCGAGCAGAAACCCTAAAGCAAAAGTATATTTAAAGTATGTGTATCAGAATAATGTAATCAAATGTAATATTATATGTAGGTCTGTGACGAGGAAAACCCGAAGAACACAGCGGATGACTAACGACCAGGTATTAGTAATAATCTCTTTCATACCAATCGTCATAAACTGGTTGCATTCAGTCATCCAGGGTTCCCTACTATGTCACAGAAAGCCAAATCCATGTTTTACTGGCCTACAATGCTTACAGATATAAAAAAAGCACATAACTAATTGTCAACCCGGGTCATGAAAAACAAGGGATACACTAAGACACCTGTCAGTTTAGGGGCCTATCCTGTGCCAAATCAATCCTTGAAAGAATATACTTAGAATTATTAACAGAGTTACGAGTCTGACAGAAGGGAATAAAACACTTCTTAGTGTTAATAGTTTCCTTGACACGTATAGAAGTAATAGCACTAAAAAACAAACACCGCAATTGAGTGCGTTAGGAATATTTATGAGTGCTAAATCAGTAAACATGGAATTCAACACATGATAATCTGACTCGGGTGGTGTAAATCAATAATAATCTCCTTAACACGTTGTGTGAATTCCTTTCCATTAAGAAAACCAATAATATATTTTATCACCCAGAGTCAATCGGTTTGGTAGAATAACGGATAATTAAATAGGAAGTGTCAATGTCTTACGAGTTACAACTCGTGATATACCGAACTGGATTATAGCGGTTCTCGCGGTTTTAAATACCTTTATCATTTATATCTTGTATTTATAGAATTGATGCCGCAAGTAGCCTTATACGGTTACGCCGCTAGAACACTTTTCCACATATTCAGCCAACATTAATTTATCAAAAAAATATACAAAAAAATATATAAATAAATAAATAATAAAAAAAATAAGATAAATAATGGATACAAAGTGAGTCAATAATAATACACTCCGTAAGAAGTCGGAAGGGTTACAAATTATAATAAAAAAGGAATCACGATAAAATAAATAAGCAAAACGTAACCATTAAATATCCAAATATATATGCGTAAAGATTTGAACTCTAACTTAACGCTTTAGTAATGACAAATAAGCTAAAAGTTCAAACGCATATCAAAACCTACTGACATATTGTCTGTCCCGGTGATTTATATTCGTAGTCAATGAAAAAAAAAAAATTAAATAAATCAAATAAATAAATAAAAGAATAATAAAATAAAACTTAAATAAAATAAAATAAAAGAGATTTTAAAGTCAGGAAGTCTAGAAGTGAAAATGTTATCTATGAAATAATCCTATATGAATCTTATACAGGGCTAATAATATATATAGAATTTGTATGGAAACCTTTTTTCATTAGTTTGAATAAGGAATATTTAATTTAACATAATTACAATTATGCAGTTTTCCAACATGAAACTAATATATTGTTCAATTTTGGTACTGTTTTTTTTCAGACATTCTTCTCATGTGGGTCGAGTATTAAAAAACAAAAAATTTATCCTAAAGTCGTATCTCTTACAGCAAGTAACGTAACTCTTAGCTGGCTGAGAGCAATCTCCTGCCAAGTGACGACGTCATCATTGCCGTATCAGCATTTGTTCCTTTTAACCTCAATAATCTGCTTACACAGGCTTCATCTGTGTGTCGTCTCTGCTTGCAACAGCAGATTGACTGGAGAAAGGAATGCTCAGCTCATGAACTTCACATGTGGTTCATAGGTCACATGACAGGCCACATAACATATTCTTATCCGTGTGTGTAATGCAAGTAGTTAAGCAAATAGAATTTCTATAACAACAAAATGAATTAATTTTTTTTTCGGAACCTCATAGACATTTAGAAGTATCAAGATATGTATATATGAAATATTTACTTGCAACATTAGCCTATTACAATTCAAGTAAAACATTCATGGGAAAATGTCACATTTTCTTGGAAAACCCAAAGTTTATTTAGAAATTAGTTACATAGTGGGTTTTTTTCGTTGCATCTCCTACCTATTAATAAAGTTTTTAAAAAATTAACCTCAGAGGATGCGCACGAGAAAATTGAATATGAAACTTTTGTTAGGGCACATAGAATCATGATTAATATTCTCTTTGACTCTTATGCTGCCTGGCAATCTTACAAATAGCTCCATTTTCCACTTCTTTGTCTAGTAACTTACTACCAGTAATATCGAATTTTCTTTGAGATTCGTATTGATATCTATTTATTTTTTATAATTATGGATATTTTTACGAGTCATCATAGACCTGGATAGGTTCACTCATTGTTAATGCCATGGATAAAAAAGTTTGTACAGCGGACTCTTTGAATTCCAAAATATCAGCGAATTCATGTGGGTTAAGTCTGGTCTAAATGGCTCTCTTCCCTCCCCTGTATTTGGATGTCGTCTGAATTTACTTTGCCCTTGTGACAAGTATAATTTCACTTGCAGGCTGATTAATGGAACCTGGTTACAGTATCCTGCAGTACGAGAGTTTCACATCGCAACTTCAAAAATCGTTCGTCGTGGCGGACGACTACAGTCAAGTAACAACCGCCTACAATGTGAAAGGAATTTCATGGACTTCTTCGACCGACACCGTATCTCGTCGTTAATCTCGTTTTCATGCGGAACGCTCCAGCGGCTGTCGGAATTCGACTACAAAAGGGACATACTTCCGACAATTACGACCCGAAGGATATTCAACTCTACTTTGCTGGCGAAGGACTCGTGCTGGGGATGTTTTTTTTTATTCATCGCGAACGTAATCGTGTAGCTTAGGATGCAGAGAATAAGTATGAGCGCAAAATGGAACGTTGGACCCGCCCAGGCAAATTTTCCCCTTGTTTTAACCATTGAAAAAGGCCGTTTCATTTGGCTAAAGGTGGTTGTCTGGAACTGTGTAATGGACGAAAAGTTGTTCGAAAGCTAGTTAAAAGTGTAGTAGTATAACCTCGGTCATGTATCCTATATATATAAAGTATATGTATCCTATATATAATTGATCATAAAATAACAGAGTCGAAATATATCTTTGCGTGTACGCAATAGGAATCTCTTATATAAATGATCATAAATAACAGAATCTAAATATATCTTTGCGTGTACGCAATAGGAATCTCTTATATATAATTGATCATAAATAACAGAGTCGAAATATATCTTTGCGTGTACGCAATAGGAATCTCTTATATAGATGATCATAAATAACAGAATCTAAATATATCTTTGCGTGTACGCAATAGGAATCTATTTAAAGTGCACATATATTAATCATAATTATATGAATCCATATACATATGTATAAACAAATCAGGTAGCCTATAATCAATCTGTTACCTTTCATCTTACCAATATCTGCAGTTATATATGAGTTAGTATATTGATTAATGAATCAGAAATCAACGAATCAATCAGCATAAACATTAATAATTTTATCAATTCATATATGATATTTTTTATCAGTTAAAATATGATTTTTATCATGTTAATCTTCATTCTATGCAATTATCAGAGTACATTAGTATTTTCTGTAGCATATGTATCTTAATGAGATGAAGTGAAAAACTGTATCATTATATATATCATGTGATCACTATTATTTACCAATATCATTGTTTTCTATTTTATTACTTGAATCAATTCATGTACACCATGAATTTTATTTACTATATATATATATTCACATAGTGTCTGTATCACACTCCTATAAGTCAAATGCAAGTCAAGGTTTGAGTAATATTCAGTAGTTGGTTTTGGTAGCTGACCGAGCTAATGTAAGTGTTTACATAATAAAAATATGGAATGTTAGTCCATATATATAAAAGAATAAAACTAAAGAGGTCAACCAGATTGCTTGCAGGAATGTGATCAACTAGAGACGCTAAAGATGACGTATACAATAAAAGTAGGCTAAGATAACATGTCGTCACCTGTAGTCATTCAATTGTTTATAAACATTAGTCCAAGCTCCCTGCTTGAGACAACTACCGCCTACGTGATCTGTAGCGTGTCTCATTTGATTGTGTGTTCGTATGAAACTATGTCATTGTATGTATGTTCATATGTTCGAACTACTGTCTGTTCCTTCATAACTTGTAACAGAGATGGTAGACAGGCAGAACAGAGTTAGCTATCGACATTAGAAGACCTGTACCTCTTTACCTAAGCTTTATCATGTAGAGGAATAGGATTAGCCATCATCATTGGCAGAAGCGATCAAGCTATCGTCATAGAAGACTTGTACAATCATATCTGATCTTCAGCATGTAAAACTTCAAGAATATATCTATTTTTATACTTAGTGTTTTCTACAAGAACCTCACCGAACCATGAGTTTAACACATCGTCGTAAAGATAATACCGACTTCGTAAGTGATCTACAAAACCCCAGACACTCCATTGAAGATGGAAGTGCAATACCAACCGACTTAGCGTAAGTTTATCGCTAGTCTAACATTACCTCATAGGGCGCCTTATCATACAAGGCACAGCCCTAATATATATATATATATATATATATAATATTAATATATATATATATACACACACACATATATATGTATATATATAATAATATATCATATATATATATATATTATATTATATATATAATATTATATGTATATACATGTAATATGTAAATTTAAAAGCAATAGCAAGAGCGGGTAACTAAGATAAATCATAGTAAAGAAGTTAAGAAAAGGATCAGATAAGTATTTGAAATTATTATTATTCTTATTATTATCAACTGATGAAATATAACATCATATATAAAGATAATCAGTACAATGTCATATTTGCGTACTTACCTGAACATGTACGTAAGTTATGTCAATTTTCGATTTATCATAAACAAGGATTCAAAGGGTAATTTAGTATTAGTCTATGATGCTTTTATTATACAAATAATTATTTTCAAATATTTGTTATTATATGATTATCCACCTGATTTTCATGAAATCAATTTTCAAAATCTTTATACGTAATCTAATTTTTACATTGCTTTGTAATTTTCATTATTTTTTGAATGCTCACAAATCATTTAATTCCTATAACATAAATCTAATTTTCAGAAGACCGGTGTTATAGATATTTTCAAAAATTGAATATATTTTTTCTGCTGAGTTGTAAAAATTTTAAGATAAAATTAATGAAAAGTACCCTGTTCCACAGGATGCATCATAAAAATGAGCTGGCACTTATGTTACATGAGAATTATTGATATTCAGGTGAGACTGAAGGTGGTTTATTCAAAACCTGTGACGAAACACCATTTCTTAATAACAATTTTAATAAAATCAGTGTAATTCGTGTAACTGTGTTTTTTCTTAGTTTTTGTTTTTATTTTGGGAAATTACATAAAAAAATGTCAATGCCCTACCTATAAAATTTTAGAATTTTTCCCAATAAAAATAATGCTTTCGCACATAAAGAAAAAATGCATATATGGAAAATCAAAGTGAAAAAATAACATAACTTTACGTTACAAAAGGGGGAGATATGTAGACGATCATTCAGACAAAAAAGTCGATATTTCTAAAGACAAAAAGGTAAAGAAGAAGAGGAAAAAAAAACAAATTTAATGAGAGCCATCTGAATCGAAAAAGGCCAAAGACTCGCCCAGCAGCGTTACCAAAGCAGCCGACATTTTACGGCCCATTGCATTCTCTCTTCCTATCTTTTTCCGGGTAATTCTCTTAGTGCTTAGGACCCGTAATATTCTTCGCTTAATAATCCTACTTCCGCAAAAGACCCCAGTATTTGGGGGGCTAATGTGAACTTGGCAAATTCTGGAGAAAGAAACCGAAAGAGCGTCGTTCTGGACGCTATTGTGGAATTTTAAGAATCTTCTGGAACTTCCTTGCCGTTTTAAAAGAGCATTATCTGATAAATATGGCATTGCTATCATTCCAAAGTTAATAACGGATGGAAGACTGACTTTGTTTAGGTAGAAAATTAAAATAATGCTTTATTCTTGAGGCAGGTCTCATAAGTAATTTTGCTTATACGCATATATATATATACTATATATATATATATATATATTATATATATATATATATATATATATATATATATATATATATATATATATATATATATAATAAAGAGGCCCCATAAAAACCGCCTAAATGTACAAAGTTAATGCTATATTACGGAGAACAACTGTCTCCCTCTTTAAGCAAGTAGTGAATCTACCTGAAGAGGTAGACAGTTCTACGTAATATAGCAACAGCTTTCTACATTTTGGCCTTTTTCATGGGGTCCTTTTATTATGTTTGGTGTGTATTCAGTGATATTTCCTTATAAAGTTTTACTACCCACTGCAATGCTAAATACACGACACACAAACAGATTATATATATATATATATATATATATATATATATAATATATATATATATATATATATATATATATATATATATATATATATTATATATATATAAATATATATATATATATATATTTCCTTATAAAGTTTTACATACCCACTGCAATGCTAAATACCGCACACACACACGATTATATATATATATATATATATATATATATATATATAATATATATATATATATATATATAATCACACCACATAATAAGGACCCCATGAAAAAAGGCCAAAATGTAGAAAGCTGTTGCTATAATTACGTAGAACTGTCTACCTCTTCAGGTAGATTCACTACTTGCTTAAAGAGGGAGACAGTTGTTCTCCATAATATAGCATTAACTTTGTACATTTAGGCGGTTTTTATGGGGCCTCTTTATTATATATATATATATATATATATATATATATATATATATATATATATATATATATATGTGTGTGTGTGTGTGTGTGTGTGTATGGGGGGGGGGGGTACCAACTATTAGCGACCTTCGGTTTTTTTGTTTTTTTAAGAATGCCACCTAATTTTCTTATATTTAAATTTTGAGAATAAACAGCTCGTACGATAAAGAATAAAAAAGGTAACTCTTCGGTTTTTGTTTGTAGAAAAAAATAAAATGGTGACGTTTCACTAGCGAAGTAAATAAAAGACACATACATTTTTCAGAGACTGCAAACTAAAATCTCATATTTCCTCGAACGCAATTTGCGTCGAAATCCTCAGAGAAAA
This sequence comes from Macrobrachium nipponense, assembly GCF_015104395.2. Classification (NCBI taxonomy): domain Eukaryota; kingdom Metazoa; phylum Arthropoda; class Malacostraca; order Decapoda; family Palaemonidae; genus Macrobrachium; species Macrobrachium nipponense. Next base: position 15,046,125 of record NC_061087.1, read on the forward strand.
TTAGGCCTCCCTTGAGTCATCCTTCCTTCATAGAGAGTGACCTTTGAACTTTGGACTCTACATATTTTAATTTTCTCTCCAATTTGGTGATTTTTATTCTATCTATACTTCGTGGTTTACTATGCTTACTTTCTGTTACCTTTGGACACTTCACTGAGAATGCAATTCATTGGAATTTTGGCTATAATAAATAACATGAAATAATGTTAGCACAAGTAGTGACGTAAACAGACATCATGGGAATAAATCTTTGTCTAAACACAGGCAAAGATTAAGAGGGTGGACAATTCTTTTGATGCCATTTTACATGCATGTTCCTGTGAAGCTGAACACACAGAGAGAGAGAGAGAGAGAGAGAGAGAGAGAGAGAGAGAGAAGGATATGAGAGCCCTTATCCTCCTAATATTTTTAGAGCCATCAAGTGGCATCATTCTCCCCGATACCTACGTCATTAGACATGCAACGCCTCCATTATAAAAAAGAAAAAAGAAAAAAGCCTTCAAACTGAAAAAAAAAACTCGTAGATATTTCTGGCGACGCTCCCATTATCACCACGTGTTATTTTCATCACACATCACCCACCGATACTATATAATGAAGCCATTCTTATCCCCCCTTTCTATGTTAACACTATTTTTAAGAGACATTTTACCAGGTTCTCATTTTTAATTACTTTTGCTTTTTCGCGGAATCTGATAACGCCCCGCAGACTTTTCGCGGAAGGAGCGCGCTGACGAGGTGGTGAAAGAAGGATATAAGGGAGGGAGGAAAGTTTTGTACTTCCGGGAAGGGATGTAACTCGCTTAAAGGACTCTGCACCGAACAGAACTACAGGAAATCAAAGAGGGTCAGCTACAAGAAAAAGAACCAAAATGCAGAAGAGAATGTCGGAAAATTATTGTCCCTTTTTTCTGGATTGGTTATATCCTAATTAAGGGTGTCTGCCGTCTAATTAAGGGTGTCTGCCGTCTAGAGAGAGAGAGAGAGAGAGAGAGAGAGAGAGAGAGAGAAATTTATGAATTTTTGGCATATCTGTCAAGCAGTGGGGCAACTATGGCCGTTCAGCGCTTCCAAGGTAGAGAGAGAGAGAGAGAGAGAGAGAGAGAGAGAGAGAGAGAGAGAGAGAGAGAGAGAGAGAGAGGTGGATTAAATAAATTCTAAACAAAGGTTTCTACCGTCTAGAGAGAGAGCAGAGAGAGAGAGAGAGAGAGAGAGAGAGAGAGAGAGAGAGAGAGAGAGAGAGAGTCAAGTAATAAAAACAAGTAGTCTCATTACTGGGAGTCTTCTGATAATAGCCTTTAAATAAAAAATTGCTATTTTGCCTGAACTCAAAGCATTATTGATGCTCACTGTCACAAATCCTTTGCGAAAATGCAAACGTTTATAAGGTCAGATAATGTCTGAAGGTTAAACTCTTCCATAATAATGATGATTGGTTTACTGCTTGGTGGTAAAAATTATGGATTTTATTTTTCTGGATGAATGAGTAATGACTAACGTCCATAAAATCTGACCACATAATGAAAGCAAATCTTGAATTAAATTGCCAGTTATATCAAGATATATCACTGTTGAAAGGGATTTAACAGTTTATCTATCTATCTATCTATCTATCTATATATATATAATATATATATATATATATATAATATATATATATAGTTAATATATATATATACATTAGCGATTTGTTAATGTACCCCTTTAGCTCCATAATTGTCTTAAAAAGATGGTAACGGAGGGCGTAATTGGAGACGATTAACGTTCTTTACGACGTCTGCAGCAGGTAATTAGTGAAATTACGCCAATTTAATTACCATAATTCTAGTATTGCTTCCGTTCTTTGCTCGTGTAATCACGCGGCCCATTATGCCGGATTCGGAAGTTCTTTCGGCTGTGTTTAACTCTTTGTATCTGTTAATAATAGTCGGGATAATGTTCGGCGCCATTATGAATGGATGTCATGCGAGAGACTTGTTTAAAAAAAAGAAAAAAAAAATTAATCCTCAAGGCTTGGTTACATAAATAGGATAAGACTCCGACTACATTAACAGACGCGATAAAAACGATGGTGATGTAACTGGGAGGTAATTATTATGCATCAGAAGGACGTAAGAATTATTCGCACTGTGAAATCTGGAATGTTAAAAACATAAAGCATTTTCATGTAAGCTCTTTTTTAACAGACTCATAAGTACGTACTTCCGATACTTTCATTTCTAGTGGATTCATAATAAAGCGAGATACAGTTCCAATCAACTGAATGGTAGAAAACAAAAAGAAACACACACAGATGTGTATATATATATATATATATATATTATATATATATATATATATATATATATATTTTATATATATGTATACACAACACACACACACACACACACACACACATATATATATATATATATATATATATATATATATATATATATATATATATATATATATATATATATATATATATAAGCGAATACCACAGGAAAATGATAAGTAGAAATCCAAGCGCTTTCGTCTTTAGTAAAGACGAAAGCGCTTGGATTTCTGCCCATCATTTTCCTGTGGTATTCGCTTATTTAACAAAGTGCATCGACCGCGATTTTTTAAGCATATATATATATATATATATATATTATATATATATGTGTGTGTGTGTGTGTGTGTGTGTGTGTGTGTGATTGCGTGTTGTGTGCATGTCGCACTCGCTCTTTAACACCAAAGTAACACCCACAGATGATAGCACTCATCTGCATACATGTTCCCACACAATTAACAATCCGAACGAAACAAGGATTTGGAACATTACATTGCCCGAAAGGGAGAGGACACGACGTCGGCTCTACTCTTCTGAATGCAGTTTAGAGACGAGAAACTTCGGAGCGCCTTTGGCCCGAATTCCCCGACTAACTTTGCCTGCGTCAGTGAGTCACTCTCTCTTATAAATCCTAAGTCCTCGGTCCGAATTACGTGACTCGTTTTGGTAAAGGTTCAGACATTCTCTCTCTCTCTCTCTCTCTCTCTCTCTCTCTCTCTCTCTCTCTCTCTGAATTCATCATATCCCTGTGGTACGGGGACTACTCATGTGCTTCGGTATAACATCTCTAACATAAATCTTAGGTCTTAGGTTTGAAGTGCACTAGTAGTTTTAGGAATTCTCTCTCTCTCTCTCTCCTCTCTCTCTCTCTCTCTCTCTCTCTCTCTCTCTCTCTCTTACATCTCCATGTCTTCGGTACGAATTACTCACGAGCATCGGTACAGGATCTATCTGTTTCACTTTTTTTCACTTTTTTAAAATCTTAGGCCTGAGTATGTTAAGCATTCCAAATACGACCTCCCTTCTTCCTCTCTCTCCTCTCTCTTCTCTCTCTCTCTCTCTCTCTCTCTCTCTCTCTCTCTCTCTCTCTCTCTCTCGTCTCTCTCTCTCAAATCTTTAGGTCCTTGGTATGAGCTCCCAGACAAATTTTAATTACTTCAGGCATCCCCCCCCTCTCTCTCTCTCTCTCTTTCTCTTTCTCTCTTTCTCTCTCTCTAATAAATCTTCACGTATCACTATCGCATTTAGAACTGAAGCCACACAGCGAAGCAAATAGAAATGGAGGAAGCGTCGGCTGTCAGTGAGTTAAGTCGAGAGATGATATACGCGGGTCTTCATTGAGATGTGGAGTGGAATATTACTTTTTTTTAATTTTCTTTTTTTATGTCAAAGATCAACATTATGATTTGTATTCACATTCAACTTCGAAATTATCCCTATTCTGCCATGCGATTTGGTATCCTATGTTACTATTCTTATGTACCAAATATTCTTAGATGTTAGTACCACTAGAAAAAAAGGAAATAGAAACGTTATTTTCATGCAATGAGTATTATTATTATTATTATTATTATTATTATTATTATTATTATTAACGAGAGAGAGAGAGAGAGAGAGAGAGAGAGAGAGAGAGAGAGAGAGAGAGAGAGAGAGATTGTAATTGTATGGACAAGACAAACGAAACTTTGCTATTATAAATTATCGAAAATTAAATAAATTATAATTTTCTTCAGAATTCTTTCTTGTTAATTTTAAAGAATTTTGCTCAAAAGAATTATGCAGCGAAGCTCTGGAAATATCTGAATTATTCATTATTTCAGATGTCTAATTAATATAAAATGAAAATGAGACACGTTCATAACATCATGTAAGGTCACATTCATTATAGGGGAAGGCATATAAACGACGAACAACGCAAAACGAAATATTGCATTTTCTTTTTAAAGCAGCACAGCTTATGTTCAGTTAATAAAAGTCATCAACATATGAAGTTGATGCAATAGGCTATGGAATGCCATAAAAAGGAAAAGCGAAAAATAAAATCTCAGATTTTTTCAGAATAAAATGCTGATTTTAAGCCGATAACAAAGGTCTCGACCATTCTAATTGGATGCAGTTAATTATGAAATATATAACTAAAAACAGTTGAAAAAAATCTCGCTTTCTTTTATGCAATACAACTGACTTCAACTAATAATGAAGGCCATCACGAATGCACATAGTTATAAAGTGACATAACAAAGAACACAATTTAATACGGAATCCTCATAAAAGAACAAAGCTTCTTTTCTTTGTGAAATACACTTCCACGTTTTTTATTTGTGGTAAGCTGATACCTTCGTAGCATATAAATACCCAAATTACCTACAATGAGCTCGCGTTCTTATGCAACAAGTAAAAAAAAAAAAAACAATAAAATGCTACAGGCCTTCCAGACAACAGAATTTCCTGGGAAATGAAGAGAGAATGTTTAAAGTGTATTGTGACCTAAGAAGTATGTTACATGAAATTACACAAGACTGGACATAGCGCCGAGAAGAGAATAATGGGGAACCTACGAACATTGGTTCAATAGAACTTATAACTAGAAAAACATGGAGAGAAAAACATCCACTGATTTACCTTGATAATAAAGCAACTGGGATATTGTTCTCATAAAGCTATCAGGATACTGTTCTGCTAAGGCTACAAGTATGCTACTCTGACAAAGCTACTGGGATACCGCTCTCAAAAGCTATTAGGATACTGCTCTGCTAAAGCTATTGGGATACGGCTTTCAAAAAGCTATTAGGATATTTCTCTGTTCAAGCTATTGGGATACGGGTCTGATAAGCTATTGTTATACAGCTCTCAAAAAGCTATTAGGATATTGCTCTTTTAAAGCTATTGGGATACGACTCTCAGAAGGCTATCAGGATACTGTTCTGATAAAAGATATTGTTATACCGCTCTCAAAAAGCTATTAGGATACTGTTCTGCTAAAGTTATTGGAATACCGCTCTCAAAAATCTACTGGTATACTGTTCTGATAAACTACTGGGAACTACTTACTGAGCACAGCCACACAATTAATATTCGATTTTAACTGTATTAGTCAATACTCCAACATCAGAATCAGTTTAAATACAGGTCAACTAATAGTATTCCTCGTATTCCTACACATACATATACATAAAAACACACACGCATATATATATATGTATATATTTATGCATGTATACGCACATGCACATACAAGTAAGTATATATATATATATATATATGTGTGTGTGTGTGTGTGTTTGTGTGGGAGTTTGTGTGTTGAGAGAGAGAGAGAGAGAGAGAGAGAGAGAGAGAGAGAGAGAGAGAGAGAGAGAGAGATTATGTTTATGAGTTTTCGTTGAAATCTCTCGCATTAGCCAACCGCTAGCTCGACATAAATTGCAAATTGCTAATTTGATAGTTTTCCCTCATTTGCATCAGAGCTGTATGCCCATCTCCCCCCCTCCACCCCCTTCCACACACACGCCCCCCCCACCCCCCCCCCCCCCCCCTCCCCTCCCCCCCCCCCTCCCCCCCCCCCCCCCCCCCCCCCCCCCCCCACCCCACCACACACAACACACACGACACCCACCACCCCCACTTCTTACCCCCCGCCACCTTTCCATCCCCCGAGGGAACAATGCCAAGTTTCCGAGAGTAAGTGACTCATTATTTTCCTATCAAGTCAGAAATTAGGAAACAAAATGGCGGGTTTAGCGAGGCTCATCAGCCAACCTAGGTACTGTCCCAGGGGAAGATGGGCCCTGGGCGGTGTGGCTCGTCCCTCGGGGGTTTTTCTTCCCGTCATATTTGTTAACTCTGGAGGGATATGAGAAATTCAATTACGCCACTATCTGGCGCGATTAAACGGGCAGACAAAGTGGGCATAAAAGTAGGACAAAGCTGCATGGCGCTTCAGTAATATACATGATTCTATGAAAAGGCTCTCGAATACTTCTCTTTGTCGAGGAAATGAAGGCTAAACGACCCTTCTTCGTTTCCGGTACAGACGAGACTTCGTATGGTATGGGGAGCGGGGTCATTCATGCAGTAGTATTTACTTCATAAACACAAACACTAGAATAATTAAACCTGTTACAAGCTTGTATTTTCCCGGGTCACTGAACACAAAGTACGCGAGGTAAATAAGATGATAACCTGAATGAAAAGACTCGGTAAATACCGAGACCGAATGAATAATAAAAGACGAGAAGTCTCTTGATGAGAGAGAGAGAGAGAGAGAGAGAGAGAGAGAGAGAGAGAGAGAGATGCAACTTTTCGAGCCCCTCAAGGAAATACCAAGGCTTGTATAAACTTTGTCGGGGATGTTGACTCGGCCGAGAGAGCCAGTTAGGCCGGCAGTAATTAATTTCCTAATAGCGGGCGGGACAGACGGCAGACTTTATTTAGGGAGGTAAGCAGTCCCACTGAATGCCCCAATTGCCGGCGCTTAATTAGGAAAAGCGCCGCAGTATGCTGATCAAGGAGGGAGGGAGAGAGAGAGAGAGAGAGAGAGAAGAGAGAGAGAGAGAGAGAGAGAGGCTGGGCCTCTGGATGGCAAACAATGTACGTAATTTTACCGGCTGCTATGAAACTTTCATTTGCTCAGCTGTGCGCGTGAGTCCTTCAGTACTCGAGACGATTCTAACGTGTTTCGGGGTTAATGTTCGTCCCGGCATCTAGAACAAGGGGTTGCGGAGCGTAGATTTTTTATTTTTTTTATATCAGAAGAGATGGGCGTTCATCAGGGGCGCCCGCAGCACATTTTCCAAGGGGGGCAAACCTTAATACATACATGGGCAGTCTCCGATAACATGCAGACAAGCACTTTCACCCTTTGAACTAACGGGTTAATTTAAAATAAACATTTTCTTAACATTACGAATATATATATATATATATATATATATATATATATATATATATATGTATATATTATTATATATATATATATATAATATATATATATATATATATATACATATACATATATATATATATATATATTCAGGGGAGCAACTGGCCCCCTGGTCCCTACGTGCGGGCGCCCATGGCGTTCATGTATTGGAGAGATATATATGAAGAGGACTTTGGAACGTGGATCATTTATACAAGAGGATATGGGAGCTCATTTATTTCGGAAATACATGAAGAGGATTTCGGAGCATGAATATTTTTATACCAGAGGAGACCGGCCTCCATTTATTTAAGAAATGCAGGAATAAGAACTTTGGAACGCCGATCTTTCGATACCAGAGGAGATGGACTTTCGAGCATTTAAGGAATACCAGAATTAGTCTTTGGAACGTCGATTTTTTTTTTTTATGTCAGAGGAGATGGGAGGCGTCCAGCGCTAAAACCCACACTCACCACATTTTAAAAAATAGAGAAAAAAGGCCTTTAAATTTGTAAATTTAAAAAGGCCATAACTCTTTTATTTTTCAAGATATTTTCTTCAGGTTTGAATTTTTGGAATGTTTAGGACCCCAAAAATATGGTGTTATATATGAAAAAAAATTAGACTGTGCACTATTTGATTGACTGATTGATTGTAAAATTGATGAGCTAAATTAATGCTGAAGTTTACAAAAGTACAGATTATATAATGCAAAATTGAACCATATTCTCATCATCAAAATATACACTCACTTACACCATTCGAAAGAGGAAACGAAGGGGATCCCAGATGTACGATAAAATGCATTTCTCAAATTTGTGGCGAGTGTGGGTTTTAGCACTGGACGGCTAAATTTTGGACGTTCACGCACTTAAGAAATAGACGGAGGGGAATTTGAAAGCAGGAATTCTTTAGGCACCAATTCGGGAAATCAACGCGGACGTGACGTGAATAGCATCCGATCAATCCTGTAGAGTCTTCATGCTACAAGAAGCTCCTTGAGGGGCGAGGACGTGTTCCCCTGAAGGCCCGAGACATAACGTCCTTCTATTAATCTTCCTTCTCTTCGCCTATTTCAAGATAAGTCATGTGCCCACTTTCATTAATAATGATAGTCTTATTATTAAGTGGCTTGTATAAAGTGATCTCAATAGCTCTATTGGGCCTAATATAAAATTGTGGATGAATGCACGCAGAGACTCTGCATCATATATAAACGAGAATATATATATATATACTAAATAATACGTATATGATATTATGATATATATTATAATATATCTATTATATATATATATATATATATATATATTATATGACACAGTAATTGAGTGGTTAAGCGCTCGACTCAGGTTTGTTTGGTCCTTGTTCACGCCCTGCTACCGCAACCCCATCTAAAAGTGGAAAAAGGCAATAAATATATGGAACTGAAAACACAGGCAATTTTAAATATTTTGTGTGTGACATTTAGTGGGTAACGGAGAAAATATAGAAAATACTTTTCTTATTATACAAAGGTCAACCAAAGCTAATATACATCAAGTTGATAATAATAATAATAATAATAATAAAATAATAATAATAATAATAATAATAATAATAATAATAATAATAATAATAATAATACATAGCTTTATAGTTCACCGTAGCTCGAAATAGTAATATACACCTAATAAATAGATAGGGTTAAGAGGAGTCACTCTGACTCAAAACTAAAGGAAAAGGCCGATAGACAGATAAAGTCTATTAAAAAGACTTTTCCATCAAAGCTTCGACGACCAAACGGTTCTGTGGGCATTTACGGATCCGACTCAAAGAAGCGAACACTCCAAGTGTTGGCACTTGAAACACTTCAAGGTGTCTTCTTCAAAGAAAAAAAAGGTGATTCGTCAGGTGAAAGAGGTTGTTCCGATACGGGAAGTACAACTTTTAAAAGCATCCTTACGGGTCTTCTAAGGCGCCTTTGATCAAAAGGAACCGACACCTTTGTGCTGAGCCGCTAAATTCTGACAATCTTCCTCATAAAAGTAACAATTTTGTGACGAAAATCCATCCCAGACTTTTTATTCGACGCAGAACGCTGTTAGGGAGAACGAATTTGTTCGTGAACATTTTTGTACATAAATGAATGAAACGGGAACTCTGGGGAAATGTATTATAATGTTAATATTTCTAGACTGGAAAATGAATATTTCTTTTGGCCTCCAGGAGAGAGAGACTTTTCCGTATATTTTGCTTCAGGTTTTGTTATTTAACTCGGCCGTTAACAACAACAACAACAACAACAACAACAACAACAATAATAATAATGAAATCCCTCTGGAAAAAAAATTCTAATATTTCCTCGGCCGATGGTACTTGACCAAGTGATTCTTGCTAAACAGGAAGCAAATATGACACTTAACGAGGAAAGAAGCTGTTAAACTTGATTTTGGGCATTCAACAGTCTCTTTCTGTAGTCAATATCAAACAATTTTGTTGGTAAGGAAATTATCATATCATATGAATAGTCGTTTGCTGATTAATACGCATTACAGAATAAGGGCGCTTGGTCAACGGCATTACGGGCAAAGTTAAGATATTCGTGAGAGACCATAGAAAAAAAAACTCAACTCTGGACGCGCACTGGGTGAGGGCCAACAAATGAACGCATCCAGGCCAATAAAACGTCCCGTTTTTGCGTCCATTTCTGATGGCTCAGCCATCTCATTTTATTGTTCCGGTAAATGACATCTTTCTCCCTCCCTATGTCCCATATGGACGGCAGCAGTAATATCTTTATTGTGATGAAAAATATTCCGAGATGAAATTTTATGGTGGTATTTTCGAAAAAAAAAAAAAAAACCTTTTGCTTCTCCGGGTAAGGAGAGGAAAGGAACTGGGCCAACTGGGGTCAGTAACTTCCTTGTCTTTCCGAATGTTTTAGTGCATTGGGGGAATAATATATCTCTTTTCTAATAAGAGGAAATCCACGTAGTTTCATGTCGTGCATTTTCTAAGTTTTGCGTGGATTCCTGAAGTAATGCTTGCACTGCAGATTCTTTAATTGCACTACAAAACGTTTGTATCCATTCAAATGAGTAAATACGGCCTTTGACAACAACAGGAACCGGAATTTATTTTGAAATTTATTCAGACAGATGTATTCTTTAGAAATACCCGCTTCTTGAATAGGCAGCTTTATTGTGTAAGAGAGAGAGAGAGAGAGAGAGAGAGAGAGAGAGAGAGAGAGAGAGAGAGAGTACACTACTACTCCATTAAGGTACTAATGAATGCATTTTCATCCTCCAGACAAAAGCTGAGAGGAATACCATTAAAACACCATTTATAGCCTGAGGACCCAAGGGAAAACGGGCGGCCAGGGAAAACATTATACGAGAAATCTGGTAAAGGGGGAATGTTTCATCTGACAACCTGCATTAAATGATACGGAGACTTTTAGTAGCGTCTGAAAATTTCGGACACAGTCTGAACCTCCATAAAATCTGGCGAGTTTAGTAGGACATGATGTTCCATTATGAGGCACTTTTAAAACAAGAATACCGTAGGAAGCGTAAGATCAGAATCTCAGTTTATAGCCAATTAGATTTTCGTTTCATTCCTACTTTGTCATGATGCACATTTTACTAAGAACAGAAAATTGCTTTATGTCGCTATTATTTTACACATTTGACTTTTTTTTCCCCAAGACAAAAATATAATTAGACTTCCTTTCCCAACAAAATAGTCAAATTCATTCTGATGTTAATGTTGATTTCACCAGCTTCTAATGTGCTTCCATTATTACACATTTTGAACGGCCTACCTTGCCTACTTCAGGTGTTTATACAATACCTTTACCTGTCAGTCTAATAATGCATTTGTTCTTCATTTCTACTGTCGTCAAAATCACTCAAAATGAAAAATA
>NC_061087.1:15059766-15084766 GCF_015104395.2 Macrobrachium nipponense
GTCAATCGACCATTCCAGGACAAACGGCGCTGCTCCATTTCGGCCCAGGCTCTTTTCGGTAGCAAATGGCCCCTCATTCTTCAGACCTTGTTGCCGTCGGCCATTTAGAAAATAAATCAGGTCAGTTCATCGAGTGGAGAGGGAGCTTAAGGTCACCTGAGCCTTCCTTGACATATCCGTCGTTTCAGTAAAATGTCGGCCTTTCATCAGCTTCTAAATAATGTGCATCTCGCGTGTCAGATCCGGAAGGTCTGTCATTCACGCTACCTTCGTTACCGTGTGAGTCCGCTCGGTGTCATTAACTACTTATTATCGTCCAATTCCAATAGTCCTTCATTTTCATTTTACTTCCCGGGATCCTGATGGTATTTCCCCACTGGAAATCTTCGAATAATTTTAGGTATTGTGTCATTTAGGTTACACATCCTCCATGTCATCATTTAACGCGCAGGGAAAACATTAGATATCTCATGAATACTCATGTATACACTACATTTATGCACATACACACAAACGCACAAACAAAACCTATATTTATATGTGTGTGTATACGTACATACACGTATAATTTTATATATGTATATGTATAAATACACACATACGTATACGTATATATACTAGATATATATATATATATATATATATATATATATATATATATATATATATATATATATATACATTAGTTTTTATGAACACGTGGCATCTTTGTCTATGGAAACCGTAGCACTTCCGGGAAAAAATATAGTTCCTTACTGAACGAGGGGGTTCCGTACTTGACTATCAAAATATTTCTGGTGATTAGAAATTCATTTCTCGGTATAGTGTTGTATTATCGTTAATTCAAACTAATGTTCTTGAAATTATGACTTTTTTTTTCAATGTCAAATTTAGAATTTTTGCTATGTCTACTATATTTGGATTCATCCAGTCTTTATGCATTATAGCTTTTTACTTCTTACTAGAAAATAAAACCTTCCCACAGATAATGAAAGTAATGAGCAAATATTCCAGACTTCTGTACTAGGTCATGTCCCATTATCTGGATTCTGTGAGTTTTCCGTAGTTTAGGAACATCCATCCACAACTTTCACTAGGAAGAAGTCTGGGAATAAGTCACAAAGTTTCTGATATCAATCCGTTTGAATACGTTGGCAAGGCAGGCGTTTAGTTACAACTTTTCTTCTTCTTGGGGGTTAAAACACGAATGAGTTGATTTCAATCTTATTCAGCTACCTCCAGAAACCTATATATTTGTGCAAAAACACATTTCATCCCAGAGAAGAAGAGAATGACAAACCGCGCCTTCTTTAGTGCTGCCAAGTTAAAAAAAAAAAAAAAATGTGCCTAAGTTTCTTCGACGTAATCGAGTTTCGTAGATGAGCCACGACCCATGAAGCTTTCAGACAAGGCCCGATGGTGGCCTGTCTTATAGCGTTGCCAAACACACGCTCATGGAAAACTTTAACTTAAAAAAAACAAAAAAAAAAAAAAACACTGAGGGTAGAGGGCTGCAATTTGGTATGTTTGATGACTGAAGGATGGATGATCAACATGCCAATTCGCAGTCCTCTAGCCTTAGTAGTTTTTAAGATCTAAGAACGGACAGAAAAAGTGCACAAGGACAGAGAAAACCATCTCAGTAGTTTTCTTTTACAGAAAACTAAAAAGGCGAAACTTAAAAGAAAAGTTATATCAATACACCGATCTGTTAAATTCATACTGCCCAGAGAGTTTCAACTTGGAAGAAAACGGGGATAAAGAAGGCGACAAAGACCTAATCAAATCGAGGTCACGAATTGCAAACAGTACTACGAGTATAGTTGGGCTATGAAACTTGGCAGGTGCTCCATTTGGCAGAAGTGGTCACATCACAGGTAAAAAGGTAAAGCTGATACGATAACAAGTGAATGACTCTTTCAGCGGTTTAATTAGGTAGATATTAGGGACCAAACTGGAGCTTTAAAGACCTGCCCGATCGAAATGTTTGGGAATCTGAACGAAATTATTAAAATTCTAGTACGAAAGAAATCAAAATGTAAACGCTTGGCAACGTCGAATTTTAACACGGAATGTAATCAGTTTGAAACGTTAAAACGAAACATAGCTAGTTAAACTGATCAACACTGTTCTTAATAAACACATCCTGGCATTTTTAACAAAGTACAGAGCCCCCGCAAGAAAGCTTTGAAACGTAACTTAAAAAATGAGGGAGAGAGACCATCTCAAGCCACCTGAGGAGAGGCGAGGGAAAAGAAATGAGGGAGGCGATTTCTCTGAAGAGGTATCGTCTGCAGCGCCCACCTTCGGACCAGGCAAATGAAGCCATTACGAAGAGTTAAAAGGAAGATGGTTCAACGGCTCGGTTGGAGAACAATGACTCCGTGGGTGACGATGGAGTGGACACTGGAGTGGAGACGGAGTGGAGACGGAGTGGAGTCGGAGTGGGAGACGTGAACCTTATGGAGCAATGGAGAGATGACAGACCGATTGAACATGGCGGGAAATGATCGCTTTTCTTTCTTCTCTTCGTTGACGTTCGCTGATGGACTTCGGGAGGACTGCATGAGAGTGAGTGAGGAAATGACTGAATGATACCGTTCAGTATTACCAGCAATAGCGTTGTTGCTGGTTTGTAAAACGTTAAACTTCTTGTATTTCAGGTCTTTTCTCCGTCTAACACCCCGTAGGAGGCTAGTGCTGTCAGAGTACCTCCTTCGGCGTAACGTAGGCCCCTAGCTGCAACTACTTTCATTCCTTTTATTGTACCTCCGTTCATATTCTGTATTCTATCTTACTGTCCACCCTTTCCTAACAAATGTTTCATAGTGCAAATGCCTTGAGGTTTTCCTCCTATTACACCTTTCAAACCTTTTAATGTCCATTTCTGTTTTAGCGCTGAATGGCCTTTGTTGCCCCAGTGCTTGACATAATGCCAAAAATCTATATAAATCAAAATCAAAATCTTTCCGTCTAACTATCACCGAAACGTATTTCAAATACTTCCATTGCCACATTCAACACAAACAGAACAAACAACGAGATAAAACGACGAATGTTAAAAAGAAAAAGATCCATCACAGATATTTAAATACTTCAGTCACCCAACCAGAGCAACATAAAGTTGAGAAACTACTGGGTTGCTGAAAGGTCAGAAGGTCGATGAAATTCTAAAGAACTTATTTTTTTTCAAAATCCAATGGCTATAGCAGAAACTTTGGTTGTTAGTTACTTTTTTGTCTTTGTCTATTTCCTCTGACATAAGTAAAATCTTACAGTTTAATTTACTGGATAACAATAATAATAATAATGAAAGAATGAAAACTCGACCTGCCGGAGAGGTTCTCCAGACCGTACTCGAGAGCCCGCAACATCATGATATAAGGAGAAGGACTCGCCACTGGAATTCAGTCCCTCAGTAGTCATCGCTGGATAATGTCCCGTGGATCAGGACGAAACGTCGCGTTGGAGAGAGAGAGAGAGAGAGAGAGAGAGAGAGAGAGAGAGAGAGAGAGAGAATAGTATAAGCAATAATAAGCCAAAATGACTCAACCGAATTTTACCATGCCCTTTGGTGCGTTGCTCGCCAGTCTAAGCAACAACGAGAAAGCCGTCATCAGAAAAATAGAGAAGACTCTCTACAAAATTAATAGTGCTGAAGCAGAAACCATTGATTCCTTGGGAAAGGATCTTTACCATAATTTCCTCAGTCTACTCAGCTGTAAATGAGTACCTATCCCTGATGGGGTTGGGTCCAGCTATGGGTTAAATAGCAAAACTCAGCAATGATGGAATGAATTGAAGGAATAAACGACAACGACGTAAATGGAACCTCTGGCAACAGAGGAGCTTCGTCCGGCAACCAGGTATTCAACCCAATTGAAGGGGAAGACGGTCAGGTACTTGGAGGTCGTCATCCAGCAACTGATCACCACAACGACAGTAATCAACAGCCTGAGATTGGAGCTACAGAAGAAAAAAGGAAGAAATGGACAAGAGAAGAAAATAAGGAAATATGGAGGTGCTACATCAGAAGCAACCCGACGGAGAGAGGATATAGAAGAAGATTGGTCAACATCTGGAATGAGAGGAATAACACCCCCCAAACAGAGCAGAGGCTGGCAGACCAAGTAAGGAACATAAAGAAAAAAAACTGGCTCTCCCCAACAGAAAGAGAAGAACTGGAAAGGGAAATGTCACACGACAACGAATTACACGAAGACGAACTGAGAGACGATGCCACAGAAGACGACAGGGAGGATGAGGTATCAAACAACGACACACGAAGAAACACCGACGAAGTAACAGAGAGGACGGAATGGGTAGAAAAGATTAGACAATGGATGGAGCCAGATACAGAGAGAACAAAGATCCCCTCCATGAAAGCCTACAACACCAAGAAATTAAGGGAGAAAACAAGTGAGGTCAATGAAATAATGGGCATAATACACACCACCAGTATCACAGAAACAAATAACTTGACATATGCAGGAGCAAGATTAGTAGCAGAAACTGATGGGATTCGAACACCAACACCACCAGCACAACCAACCCAACAGAAACCAAAACAGCAACCTCCTTGGAAAAGGCGCCTGGAAAAGCAAATCATGGTGATGAGATCTGACTTGAGTAAAATGAAAGAGATGGCAGAAAAAAGGCTAAGAAGCAGGAAAACAAGGGAGGAACTCAACGAGAAATACAAAGTACAAGAGAGGGGACTAAACAACACGATAGAAGATGTAAAACAGAGGCTTAAGGCCAAAGCATATAAGATCCAACGGTACACGAACAGGAATAAGGGATACCAACAGAACAAACTATTCGGAACCAACCAGAAAAGACTATACAGCCAACTAAGAGGGGAAGACAACCACCCAGAAATTCCTGAAGCCGAACCAAGTAAGAGACTCTGGGAAAACATATGGAGCAATCCGGTATCACACAACAAACATGCAACTTGGCTCCAGGAAGTCAAGGAAGAAGAAACAAGGAGAATAAAACAAAGATTCACAGAGATCACGACAGACACAGTCAGACACCAACTAAAGAAAATGCCAAACTGGAAAGCCCCAGGTCCCGATGAAGTCCATGGATACTGGCTCAAAAACTTCAAGGCCCTACACCCACGAATAGCAGAACAACTCCAGCGTTGTATCTCAAATCACCATGCACCAAAATGGATGACCACAGGAAGAACATCCTTAGTACAAAAAGACAAGAGTAAGGGAAATATAGCCAGTAACTACAGGCCTATCACCTGCCTACCAAATGTGGAAGTTACCAACAGGTATCATCAGTGAAAGGCTATACAACTACCTAGAGGAGACAAACACCATCCCCCACCAACAGAAAGGCTGCAGAAGGAAGTGTAGGGCACAAAAGACCAGCTCCTGATAGACAAAATGGTAATGAAGAACAGTAGGAGAAGGAAAACCAACCTAAGCATGGCATGGATAGACTATAAGAAAGCCTTCGACATGATACCACACACATGGCTAATAGAATGCCTAAAAATATATGGGGCAGAGGAAAACACCATCAGCTTCCCTCAAAATACAATGCGCAACTGGAATACAAATACTTACAAGCTCTGGAATAAGACTAGCAGAGGTTAATATCAGGAGAGGGATCTTCCAGGGCGACTCACTGTCCCCACTACTCTTCGTAGTAGCCATGATTCCCATGACAAAAGTACTACAGAAGATGGATGCCGGGTACCAACTCAAGAAAAGAGGCAACAGAATCAACCATCTGATGTTCATGGACGACATCAAGCTGTATGGTAAGAGCATCAAGGAAATAGATACCCTAATCCAGACTGTAAGGATTGTATCTGGGGACATCAGGATGGAGTTTGGAATAGAAAAATGCGCCTTAGTCAATATACAAAAGGGCAAAGTAACGAGAACTGAAGGGATAAAGCTACCAGATGGGAGCAACATCAAACACATAGATGAGACAGGATAACAAATACCTGGGAATAATGGAAGGAAGGGGATATAAAACACCAAGAGATGAAGGACACGATCAGGAAAGAATATATGCAGAGACTCAAGGCGATACTCAAGTCAAAACTCAACGCCGGAAATATGATAAAAGCCATAAACACATGGGCAGTGCCAGTAATCAGATACAGCGCAGGAATAGTGGAATGGACGAAGGCAGAACTCTGCAGCATAGATCAGAAAACCAGGAAACAAATGACAATACACAAAGCACTACACCCAAGAGCAAATACGGACAGACTATACATAACACGAAAGAAAGGAGGGAGAGGACTACTAAGTATAGAGGACTGCGTCAACATCGAAAACAGAGCACTGGGGCAATATCTGAAAACCAGTGAAGACGAGTGGCTAAAGAGTGCATGGGAAGAAGGACTAATAAAAGTAGACGAAGACCCAGAAATATACAGAGACAGGAGAATGACAGACAGAACAGAGAACTGGCACAATAAACCAATGCACGGACAATACATGAGACAGACTAAAGAACTAGCCAGCGATGACACATGGCAATGGCTACAGAGGGGAGAGCTAAAGAAGGAAACTGAAGGAATGATAACAGCGGCACAAGATCAGGCCCTAAGAAGCTGATATGTTCAAAGAACGATAGACGGAATTAACATCTCTCCCATATGTAGGAAGTGCAATACGAAAAATGAAACCATAAACCACATAGCAAGCGAATGCCCGGCACTTGCACAGAACCAGTACAAAAGAGGCATGATTCAGTGGCAAAAGCCCTCCACTGGAGCCTGTGCAAGAAACATCAGCTACCTTGCAGTAATAAGTGGTACGAGCACCAACCTGAAGAAGTGATAGAAAACGATCAGGCAAAGATCCTCTGGGACTATGGTATCAGGACGGATAGGGTGATACGTGCAAACAGACCAGACGTGACGTTGATTGACAAAGTCAAGAAGAAAGTATCACTCATTGATGTCGCAATACCATGGAACACCAGAGTTGAAGAGAAAGAGAGGGAAAAAATGGATAAGTATCAAGATCTGAAAATAGAAATAAGAAGGATATGGGATATGCCAGTAGAAATCGTACCCATAATCATAGGAGCACTAGGCACGATCCCAAGATCCCTGAAAAGACATAGTAAGGAGAGTGATGGACTCCTAAGGAGGCAGGATGCAACCCGGAACCCCACACTATAAATACCACCCAGTCGAATTGGAGGACTGTGATAGAGCAAAAAAAAAAAAAAAAAAAAAAAAAAAAATTATTATTATTATTATTATTATTATTATTATTATTATTATTATTATTATTATTATTATTATTAGCTGCAGTTTACGTGAAATTTTCTCCTAAATCATGATTCAACTAAATATTTCATCTATTTAATATATGCCTTAAATATATGGTCAAAATACCAAAACGTTATTAGATAAATAACTCAGTGTATTAAACACAGGGGTTAATATAGAAGGGAGATAAAAACTTGGACTAAAAGACGTTAAGCCATCTTCTAAGAAATTTCTCCTAATATTTAATGGTAATGGCAAGGGAGGTAATGGTATACATTTTCTTAGATCTAATCTAATTCTAAGGCAGAATAATAATAATTCATTTAGTGATTATGAAACCCATTCATGCAAATGCAATTTACTTTTTGCCTTGCCATATATTTTATCTGAAAATTGAATCGTATGTGTTTATTATTATTAATAAATTCTTTATGTTCTTCGCATGAATAATAATAAATCTATTTGTATATGCATCTATAGGGCGCTGATATTACGTGATCGGTACCCTGATGTGCAGAAAAAAAAACTATAATTAAACGATAAACAAACTGGCTCTTCATAACATACCTTCTGACCTCATGAAATAAGAAAAAAAAAACGAAAAAAGCTCAAGGAAGCTTTCGCAAGTCTCCGCCCACCAAAGGTCTGCGAATACCAATACGGTTAGGCCCCTGAAAAAAAAAAAAAACAAAAAAAAAAAAAAAAAAAAAATCACAGCCCTGTGTGTTCTGGCGGGGATTGTGCAAGCCCAAGGCAGAGGCAAAACTTCAACGGCAAAAATTCCTTAAAGGAAACCGAAGTGTAGTAAACCGGATGAAAACAAACTTTTTCTTTGGTCCAAATGTCATACGTCTCTCTCTCTCTCTCTCTCTCTCTCTCTCGTCTCTCTGTTGCGACATCACGCCGCATCTCTCTCTCTCTGTCTCTCTCTCTATACATCAACCAAACAGCTTCCCACAGATGAGAACTTATTGACGTAGCGGGGAAAGTTTAATGAACACACGGTGCTTGCAATATCCAGTTCAGTTTGTGTAATATAATATATATATATATATATATATATATATATATATATATATAATATATATATATATATATAACCCACACATATATATATAATATATATAATATATATATATATATATATATATAGGCATATATATATATATATATATATATATATATATATATATATGTATATGTATATATAGTATATATATATATATATATCATATATATATATATATATATATACATATATTACACATTACACACAATCACAATACATATAAATATATATATATATATATATATTATATAATATATGATATTATATAATATAAGATATAATAATATAATAATTAATATATATATATATAGTATGATATATATATATAATATATATATATATATATATTATATATTATTATATATATATATATTATATAATAATTCATTTATGGCAAGATACGAGAAGAGGAAAGATACAGAATTAGTGAAGCAAGGGAAATAAAAGGGTGTCAATGAAAACAAAGATGGGAATATCTGAAGTGATTGTTGAACCAACTCCTCTTTCAGGAAGTGGAATGTGGATGTTGAATGTGCATGACAGAGAAACAAAAATCGAAGCTTTTTAGATAAAACTGCTTGCTTAATTGTACAAGAAAGTCTATATGTAATGTTCATGGGTCCAATTTTATCAAGAAACATGATATAGTTCGAGTCGATTTGCATAAACAGAATTCCTAATCCAGCAATGGAAAAAAAGAACAATTCTACATAAATCACGCACTACGACAGTCTGTCTACATCACTTCCAAGTTCACATAACTAAGCACCTTACTCTAGTATCCCTGCTGGTCGTGTTCGTCATCCAAGACATTCCACTTTCGGGGTATGTGGTGCTAATTTTGGATGGTCTGGCCATTTCACTTCCATCATCCATTCCTCCCCAACACCCGTCCCACCCACATCGTGCCTTTGCGACGGAAATTCCCTCCTTTCCAAAAATTCACGCCTTCTCGTAATCCATACAAAGACGCCGACGTCACCAATCACTTACAGGCTGTTGTTGGTGGTGAACAGATGACTAGAGGTGTGAATGAACCCATTTACATATTCATGGATGGCGAATAGAAGGACGAACAGACAGATTAATTGAATGCGTCATAAATAGGAGCAAAACAAAACAATGCGCGATGACTACTTTGAAGGGGAAATACGTCAAAGTAGCCACGAGAGAGAGAGAGAGAGAGAGAGAGAGAGAGAGAGAGAGAGAGAGAGAGAGCCTTAATGTTGAACGACCGAATTAATTTCGTGTCATTAGCAGGATTACATTAGGTTCCCCGCCGGTAATTTCAGTTGTCGGTTATGAAATATGCATGAGGACTCTCACGTAAACAGGCGGGCACGCAAATGAATTGCTTTGGGAGGCTTTTGTCCTCATGCAAATAAGTCCCCAGATTATGAAATGGACAAGAATTGGGTTTGACGTGAATTACAATGGTCTCTCAGCTCTTCTTTTCGAAATGGCTTTATCCACATTTCATTTGCATCTGCGATTATGCAATGCTTAAGCTGAAGTCTCTTCGGATGGAGGGTTTTCAATCTAACATGTCATTCTGCCTCATCCACGCGCACTACCTTTCGTAAGCAAACGCAAGCAGAGAGAGAGAGAGAGAGAGAGAGAGAGAGAGAGAGACAGAGAGAGAGAGAGAGAGAGAGAGAGAGAGAGAGAGAGAATCTTGTAACCGCAAAAACTCCCAAAACATATATTCATTTTTCGCTAACAAAAACCTGTAGAACCATATTTCGCTGGAATTTTGTCTATCTCATCTTCATTTTGGCTTCAACTCCAGCTAACAATAAAAGTTTACGTAATTTAGTGAATAACAGAATTCAATGGGAAGCGATTCCTTTGCTGATTAAACACTGGTGGGTTTGGGTTTTTCAATAAAGCGAGCTGTTTCTTTTACACGATTCTTTCTATTAGTGTAGGCGACAGATTAAATTAGAGACAACATAAATGTAAGGTTCTGCTAATAGTAGGCACATATCAGCTAAGAGTAGGGAATTTCTACTTAAACCCTCCTTCCCCTAATCCTCCAAAGAGCTATTTATCTCCTCCCGCGACAACTTAATGGTCCCTACAGACTGCGTACTCGGATTCTCAATCCACATACATAACGCAGACGAGCCAATTTATTCCAAAACCCTGATACCTATAAAATATAAAAGACCCGGTTGAATTTCCCAGCAGAGATTGAGGATCCCGCGTGCTGAAAGGAATGCTGTGCTGTGTCGTAAAACAAAAGGCCTCGAGCCCTACAGATATCAATATTCCGAAGTCCCTCTGTGCGGCGGGTTGTAGCAACTGGGCCAGAGCGAATGGCTTATTGAAGGCGTTGTCACACTGGAGCGTTTTCTGCAATATTTCAGCATCTTTTGCGCTGAACTTGTCTTCTAGCTAAATCTTGTGCCAAGTAGCCAATATATAATTTTTCTTATGTATCCAATCATCGAGCTGGTTGTGGATGTTACAAAGATGACGCGCACGGAGAATATAGATTTCTAATAACTGTTCACGGGGATATGTAAATCAATTATTAGCTAACTGCTCGCATGACAGCCTAGTGATGCCACAGCGAAGAATTATCTTTAAAATCAGAAATCAAAATCAAACAATTCATCAACAGTCCATAATGAATGGATCACGACATACGTTTATATCCGTCCTGCCAATATTAAAAGTAATTTTTTTTTTTTCAGATTTTGAATTCCAAAGCGCTAAGCTTTTACCATACATATCTTGAATGCAAAATTCATGAGTAGGCTAGATCTCTGACTGAAAAGTTTATTTAGCCTAGGCTTTCGTAAGTGAAACTATATTCTAACAGACCTACATAAAACACAAGCCATTGAGCTTAGACCTACGAGGCTATCAACGAAAGAGTTCCTGACCTGCTCATCTTTCGGTTATACGATTACTTAAAAGACCCAGAGACTGACATCGTGCTGTCCTTATCATGCTATCAACCCTTCCCACAAATTAGCATAAACATCCCATTCGAACGGGTTACGGGACGTTTGATGAATTCAAAACAGCCATTCGGTTATTTCGCTTGGGTGGCCAGCGAAGCCGCTGGTCACGGATGAAAGCTAATGGAGGGGTTTCGCTTTTGTTTTTCGGAGCGCCTTCGATCGTCGCCGGTATTTTGCATATTCTTCACGAATTTGCATATTCTTCACGAATTTGTATATTCTTCATAATTTTGCATATTCTTCATAATTTTGCATATTCGTCATAATTTTGTACATTCTTCACAATTTTGCATGTTCTTCACAATTTTGCATGTTCATAATTTTGCATATCCTTCACGAATTCGCATATTCTTCACAAATTATCATCTTCAAGAATTTGCATATTCTTCACGAATTTGCATATATTTCATGAATCTGCATATTCTTCACGATATTGCATACTCTTCCTGACTTTGCATATTCTTGATTTTGTACATTTTTCATGAAGTTGCATATTCTTCATCAACTTGTGTATTTATGAATTTGCATTTGCTTCATGAATTTGCATATTCTTCACGAATTTGCATAATCCTCATGAACTGCTTGAAGCTTTTACCTTTTAGCTATACTTTCGAATGTCATGTGATATTTAGCATTTTATTCAGCTATCAACTAAAGTCTCTCTTTCCAACGTGTCTGAATTAAGTCAGGACCAAAATTTCCTTTTATCACTACCGATGAATTACTGTCAAGTCGTTTGGGTCTTCTGAAATAGGCGTTTCAGTGCATCATTTGAATTCACATTTTTCTCCTCCGCCATAGTTATCGCCGGTTTGTTGACTCCCATTTAGGGGAAAACTATGTAGATGAAGTTTTCGGTTTCCGGTCATTTGATACTCGGCTCATTTTTACACCGACGGAGATTTGAATATTTGGCCCTCGGCTTTCCTCCCAAAATTATTGAGCACTATAACAAATATTTACTAAGACAACAACGAACAAACCTTAGTATATACTCTTACTAAGGTTCGTTCTTTGTTTTCTTAGTATTTTTTTCTGTGAAATTTACTATTCGTCAAAATAGAAACCTTTCACATGGAACCAATCCCAAATTGTATTAACGGGGAAAATACGCATAGAGAAAACTGTGGTTAAAATAAAATAAAAATAAAAAAGGATAACAATTGAGGTATTCCATTAAACAAAACCTATACGCATATAGGAATAACTGTAAATTACAAAACTAATTCCACATCCCCGCACTTTACAAATATTGCACATATTGTTGGGTTTCTTTTCACTGCGATACTGACGCGAATAAAATACAGTTGGCACCCATATACATTTACGTACATGAACACGTTCATTAAAAAATATAAATATAGGTGGTTCTCTTTCCAGTTATTTTCAGTAAACCAAAATGGAAATGAAACAATTTTTGAATCTTCTTATTACGCAGTGAAGTAAGAAGGAACACAATGTACAAAAAAAAAAAAAAAAAAAAAAAAACAAAAAAAAAAAAAAAAAATCTCTAAATCTGAGGGGACATGAGAAACTGGGCGCTGACCACCAAAGTTAAGTTACTGCTGTCATTTAGGTCTTGTTATTATTACTAATTCTATTTACTTCGTAAACCTCTTACGGTATTGACTCTTGACCTTCAGCCCAAAAGGACCCATTATAGAGCTACCAAGATGAATCTGTAACTACATTAATATTTTTCAAAAAAAAGAAAAAAGAAAAAAGAAAAAAAAGTCATACAGGAAGTTTCTTAACTGATTTTAATCCTACTATATATGACGAAGAGTCACACTGAACAATATCTTTAAACAGTTTTCTAGGAATACCAAAGTCAACTTCCTTTGAAAAGGTTTCCTTTCATATCCACATAAATAAACTATCCAAAAACAGACTTTAAAAGACCATGAATCTAGAAGACCATGTTTTTCCTTGAGAGTCATTATTCGGCACAAGGGTGAGTCCCTCTAAAACAGAGCCCCTCCAAGCCCAATTTAAAAGACCATGAATCTAGGAGACCATGTTTTTTCTTGAGAGTCATTATTCGGCACAGGAGTGAATCCCCTCAAAAACAGAGCCCCTCCAAGCCCAATTTATAAGGCCATGAATTTAGGAGAACATGTTTTTTCTTGAGAGTCATTATTCGGCACAGGAGTGAGTCCCCTCTAAAACAGAGCCCCTCCAAGCCCAAAATAGAAGCGGATACCACGGCAGAACCAAGAGCGTCCATGGCACACATTCTGCGCGGAAATACCCTCGGACTTTCCTTCATATGAAAGTCATCTTGACTCATGTAAAGGCTGCGATCCCTTGTCGTCCAAAGGGAGGGCAAGTTTCGAATCGTCTTTGTAGTTCAGACTTCAAAGGCGGCAGGGGCTTGGTGATGCAATTTTCATCGTGGAAAACCATACAGGGCTTTGGCTTACAAAGGATATTTTTTTCCTCTCCTCCGTGAGCCTCCCTAAGAAGGGTCTCGTCATTCTCCGTCTCACCGGGCCCGTATGTAAAGGATATTGCTTACTTCTTCCTCCTGTATGCTTTTCGAATATTACATTTCTAGACGTACGGGAATGCTCATGTCAGTACATAGGGTACATCTGAATACCTGTTTATTGACATACACAAGGTGTTAATATTATTATACTATATATATAATATTTATAATATACTATATATAGATATATGTGTGTGGTGTATATTTATAATAGATATATATATATATATTTATATATATATATATATATAGGTAATAATTATATAATATTTATATATAATATGTATTATATATAATTATTATATATATATTATATATATATTATATTATATATATATATGTATATATATAAACTACATATATATATATATATATATTAACAATAAGATATATACCCTATTATATATTTTACATTATACTACCATACATCTAATATTATACAATACCCACACATAAATATATATTCTATATATATATTATCTATAATAGACTATAGTGTATAACATTTATCTTATTATATATATTATAAATATTTACTATAATATTATATATATATTATCCAATTTTATATATAATGTATATCTATATTTGTTATTATATTATATATATATATATATATTGTATGTATGTATATAGTATATGTATTATATATATTATGTATATATATATATGATATATTTATATATGTCTATAATATGTATCATATATATATATATGTATAGATATATATATATATATATATATATATGTATATATATATATATGTATGCATAGTATATAAGATATATATATATATATATATATATATATGTATATATATCTATACATATATTTATATATATTATATATATATATATATATATATATAATTTATATATATATATATATATATATATATATATATATATATATATATATATATATGTATATATATATATATCTATATATTATATATATATATTATATATATATGTATGTATGTATATTATATTGGATATATATCTATATGTAATATAAATATATATATAATATAATATAAATATATATAGATATATATCTATATATATATATATATATATATATACATATATTCACGTGCGTGTGTGTGTGTGTGTCCATATAATGTCCCCAGTGACCTGTTAGCTTCTTTTAAGACATTGCACTGCTGATATTTGGGTTAGCCCGACCTTAGTCTTTTAACAAGTGGACTCTATTTCAATTGCAACTTTACCCAAAATTGCTAGGAAATCGAGATGTTAAGTGGTTATTCAGGCCAATGAAATATATGAAGTAATTTAAATAAACAAATACATCTCAACTACTGAAGTAAATACGTCGAGAAGCTACGCATATACGAAAAAAACTAATTATATGAAATTACTGTTTTGTTTTGTTTTTGTTTGTATGGTGTTTTTACATTGCATGGAACCAGTGGTTATTCAGCAACGGGACTAACGGTTTTACCTCATGACTTCCGAACCACGTCGAGAGTGAACTTCTATCACCAGATATACACATCTCTAACCCCTCAATGGAATGACCGAGAATCGAACTCGCGGCTACCGAGATGGCAGACCAAGACCAAACTGATTACGCCATTGAGGTGCTTTGATGAGATTACTGTTTAATGCAGGGAAGAATACAGGCATTTCAAAACTGTAGCAGCTAGAGTGAAGTAAATAAATTGCAATGAGAACACAAAAAACTCATTCATCAGGAACAGATCTAACGGTTGCAAAACGGTGACAAGTTTTTAGCAATATGAATATCCAAAATGTTGACAACAGCAGGGCGAAACAGAATTTCATTGTCACCCAACAAATATTTGGAAGAGAAAACAGGGAAAGAAATAGGTACAACTGTCATGAGGACAACGAATTTGAGCGAGTTCTTGATTCCCTATGAAAGGAAATAGCCCTTGATTTAAATCAGAACTGAAACACACCCCCCCCCACAAAAAAATCCCGTTACAGTATACTTACTTGCACCCAATTTATTGACGTAAAACATTCACGAATGCGATAATATGCGAGCCATGACACATTTACGCAATAAAGTAATACTCAAAATAAATTTAACATATGAAAACCATTTTAGGCAAACATCCGATACAACGATCAACGCTGGATTGATACGATGTCCGAGAATCTATTTATAAATTTTTTTTTTATTTCCCGATTGTCAAGCCCCTAAATGACTATCATATATCCAGTCACATTCCATTCGCCTTTGTTTCCGAATTTCTGGCTACGGCCATGAAATATTCATGATGCGACTCGCGCATAACAATTCGACGGCAGGACGCTCGATCGCTGAATGGGGATTGTTTCCACGCAAATCTTGCTTTGGGATATGGCGGCCGAATTTCCTGCAGCTTTATTTGGCCACCGATGAGTTCCCTTTCGCCGCTGCCTTTTGTAGAATCAGAATGTCGTTTTGAAATTGATGTGCAGAGAGAGAGAGAGAGAGAGAGAGAGAGAGAGAGAGAGAGAGAGAGAGAGAGAGAGAGAGAGAGAGAGTATAGTCATATTTTATATATATTTTATATATATATATATACCATATATATATATATATATATATATATATATATATATATATATATATGACTGTATTTCCGCTACAGCAGATTATATCTAAATAAAAAGGAACCACAAAAACGACAAAGTTTGACGTTTTTATGGGCGCTCTATATATATCACCTACTACTATACTATATACTATACCCTACTTATATCATACTACTTAAAACCCTATTTTCATCACATATTTTACATATATTATATATATAATATACTATATATATTATATATATATATATATATTATTAATATATGACTTGGTTAGGTAAAATGTTTCCGCTACAGCAGAATTCTATCTAATAAAAAGGAACAACCAAAAACGAAAAACAAAGTTTGACGTTTAAATGGGCGCTCTTTTATTTGGTATATATATATATAATCATATATATATATATATATATAAATATATATATAAAAATATATACAATCGTATATGTTTTTATGGTACAACTGTATATATATACATATATATATATATATAGATATATATAATATATATATATATATATATAAAATATTTACAAAAATTTAAAATATATACATGTATAAGTGATGTCATTCACATGTATATATATACATATATATATATATATTATAATATATATATATATATATATATATAGTATTATAATATATGTATGTGTGTGTTTCTGTGTGTGCGTGTGTGTGTGTATCCTTAAACGTGGTGGCTACAATTTACAACAGTTATTTCGGAAAGAGGCTGCAAACCTTTAGATATCTTCAACCCTGACTAACTACCCAGTTACACAATCCATTCCTTAAAGGAAGACTCACAATGGATATTTAACACCATATGCCAAATGGGCTCTGCCTCGTCAAAGAATAAAACTGGTGCCCATTTGTAATGATATGTCTAATATTGACAAGCCACAACTTATTTATATTCTCCTCAATACCGAATTCTTACTTGATGGTGGGTTCCTATCCGCGCTTCTTTGCCCTTTTGAAGAATGGACTGAAATCGATACATCCATAAGATTTAGCTTCAAATAGTCCAGGGAAAATTACATTTATTGCAACATGTGTGTGTATGTGTGTGCTTGTGTATGCCAATAAATCTTTATTTAACGACCCATAGGATAATATCTATTAATATATATTATATATAAAAATTATATTATATACATACATTATATATATATATTAAGAATGATATTAAGATATATATATAGTATATTTATATATACTATACATGCATATATAGAGAGATAAACAGAGAGAGATAGACAGACATATCTCAGAACGACAAAGGCAACGACGAACTGAGCAACTCAGTCCCGCAGGCCCACCCCCCCCCCGCAAATATATGGGGGAGGGGGGGGAAGGAACCGAAACCCAATTAATTTCTGTGGTTAATTTCCTCGCGCAGCAATGAACGAGTCACGAGGCTTTTGCATAAACACAGGACTCGAGTCATGCTTTTCGATATTTTTCCTAGTCACGCAAATAACCAAATGGCTAGTGAACTAGCACGCGAATGGCCCCGCATAAGTGATTAAGGATTGAATACAGTTCTTGTTTGGACTTCGAAATACGAGCTTGTTTATGTCTGTATACGTTTTGCTGTGGTATTTATAATGGATATGATGCGCATAAGGGGAGGATTTTAATGATAATCAAAGACATGCAATTTTTTTTTTTTTTTTTTTTTTGAGAGAGAGAGAGAGAGAGAGAGAGAGAGAGAGAGAGAGACCGGAAATGATAAATATCGGAATGTAAATGAGAACTTACATATACGAGAGTCATCATATTTTTATTAGAGAGAGAGAGAGAGAGAGAGAGACCTTACCTTACAGACCTTACAGTTCGTTCGGGTTGCCCCAGGTCCCTCAGTGTGAGGCGCCTCTAATGTCTACCAGAGAGTTGCTAGTACATCTTCCGGTATATTTTGCATCTTCCAATCTTGGATGGTCTGGGATGCAGTTTAGATATTTGTCGAGCTTATTCTTAAACACATCTACGCTCACTCCTGATATATTCCTCAGATGAGCTGGCAACGCATTGAATAGACGCTGCATTATCGATGCTGGTGTGTAGTGGATTAATGTCCTGTGTGCTTTCCTTATTTTTCCTGGTATTGTTTTGGGCACTATTAATCTACCTCTGCTTGCTCTTTCTGATATTTTTAGTTCCATGATATTTTCTGTTATTCCTTCTATCTGTTTCCATGCCTGAATTATCATGTAGCGTTCTCTTCTCCTTTCTAGACTATATAATTTTAATGATTGTAGTCTTTCCCAGTAGTCAAGGTCCTTAACTTCTTCTATTCTAGCTGTAAAGGACCTTTGTACACTCTCTATTTGTGCAATATCCTTTTGATAGTGTGGGTACATATCATATTGCAATATTCAAGTGGACTACGAACATATGTTTTATAAAGCATAATCATGTGTTCAGCTTTTCTTGTTTTGAAGTGCCGTAACAACATTCCCATTTTTGCTTTACATTTTGCCAAAAGAATTGCTATTTGATCATTGCATAACATGTTCCTATTCATCATCACACCAAGGTCTTTAACTGCTTCCTTATTTGTGATTGTCCCATTATTAGGTCCCCTATATGCATATAGCTTTCCTTCTCTGTCTCCATAATTTATTGATTCAAATTTATCAGAGTTAAATACCATCCTATTTTCCTCTGCCCAATCATATACTTTGTTAAGGTCTCTTTGTAGAGCGTTCCTATCTTCATCACAAGTAATTTCTCTACTTATTCTTGTGTCATCAGCGAAACTACTCACTACCGAATCCTTAACATTACTGTCTATGTCTTCAATCATAATAACAAACAGTATTGCAGCTAACACCGTACCTTGTGGCACACCGGATATTACCTTGGTTTCATCCGATTTCTCATCGTTTGCAATAACTATCTGTTTTCTGTTGTGTAAAAATTCTTTTAACCATCTTCCTATTTTATCTACGATATTGTGTTTCTAATTTTCTTTGCTAATATATTATGGTCTACTTTGTCAAAAGCTTTTGCAAAGTCTAGATATACCACATCTGTTTCATTTCCGCTTTTTTTTTCATATTTTTGAATATGTTCTCACGGTGGACTAACAGTTGGGTTTGTGTACTTTTTCCGGGTACGAAACCGTGTTGTCCTATATTAAATTATTTTTTATTAAATGTTTCATAATATTTTTCTTCATTACCCTTTCATACACTTTCATAATATGTGATGTTAGACTCACAGGCCTATAATTACTTGCCTCAAGTCTTGATCCACTTTTGAAAGTAGGGGTGATATATGCTAATTTGTGCTCATCATAAATCTTGCCTGTATCTACACTTTGTCTTAATAATATTGCAAGTGGCTTTGCGATAGAATGAACTACTTTCTTTAACAAAATAGCAGGATTCCATCAGGCCCTGCAGCAGCTCCATTTTTAATTTCATTAATTGCCTGCACAATATCAGCTTCATTAATTTCTATGTCAGCTAAATATTCACTATTTTCGTCCCTTACTTCTATATCATTATCTTCATTATCTATTCTAGGGGTGAATTCTCTCTTATATCGTTCTGCCAGTATGTTGCAAATTTCCTTTTTTTCATTCGTTAATCTCCCTTCAATTCTCAGAGGGCCTTTTTCTATTCTTCTTTTATTCATCTTCTTCGCATATGAGTATAATAGTTTGGGGTTTTGCTTGATATTTAATAGGGTTTTTTCTTCCAATTCCCGTTTTTCATTTTCTTTTGATTGTATAATCTTTTGTTCTGCATTTTCTATCTTACTTTTTAGTTCTATAACTTTCCATGCATTTTTTTCTTTTGCAAGACCTTTTTTCCACTTTCTGATTTTCTGGCACAAGATCCTTCTGTCTCTTGGTATGCATGAATGATGTTTACTTTTCTTCTTCGGTATATATTTATCCACTATTTTCTCTAATATTTTATATAATATCTCCGTATTTACTCTTATGTCATCGCTTACGAAAATGTTATCCCAATCTTTGTTTAATTCTTCATTTATTTCTGACCATTTTATATTTTTACTGTAGAAGTTGTATTTTCCATATCCTTCCCACTTTTTCATTTCTTGCTTATCTCTGTTTTCACTTGCTTTGGAATGAACTGTTAATTCTATGACATTATGGTCTGAAATACTCGCATTATAAACTATTATTTCTTTAACATAATTCACCTCGTTCACAAATACTAGGTCTAAAGTATTTTCCTTTCTTGTTGGCAGGTGATTTATTTGTTGAATGTTGTATTCTAGTAGCATATCTAATAGCTTTTCGAATTGCCTCTTATCTTCTGCACTACTATTATTCTCTTTTTGTTTTTTAATATGTATAAGTACATCCACAATCTCCTATTCGTTCTTTCCATTCTACGAAAGGAAAGTTGAAGTCACCAGATAGGAGAATAGTCCAGTCCTTGTGATTTCTACATATATCATCCAATTTTTCAATTATTATGTCAAACTCTTTAGTATTAGGAGGTCTACGTATATATTACTATGTTCATTAATTTTTCAGATTCAAATTCTACCGCTATTAGTTCACATTCTGAGTTACTATATTTCTCATATATATTTTTCCTTGTTTTTTGTCTTTCCCATATATTGCGGTTCCTCCTTGATTCCTATTTTTTCTATCTGATCTATAAGTTTGGAACCCTTTTTTATTTGATCATCATTCCCAGTCTCTTGGGAATACCAGGTTTCACTTATATTCATTATATCTATTTTCCTTTCAATTTGGGTTAGTTCTTCTAAGTACTCTATTTTTCTTTTTGAGTTACTCGTAACTAAACCCTGCGCATTCATCACTATGATGGTTTGCGTGTTTTCTCCTTCATTTAATATTGGTAGTAATAAGGATTTTCCCATGTCTCTTTCCTGTTCTGGTATGTTGTTCTTTTTTTCATTTCCAGAAATTCTGACATTAAAAAATCCAACTTTTCCATAATATTGATCTTCCTTCATCATAATTATTCATTTTGTGTCTGAATCTGCAATTTTCTCCGTTTCTGCAATATCCTCTTGCATAATAAATACAGTTATTATCCCTTGAGTAGAATTTTGGTGAGCTGATGCATTGAAATTTTTTGCTGACATCTCTGCATATCTCATTGGTGGTTTGCTTTTCTCTTTTACCTGATATTCTTGATTTCTCTCTTTATTTGTTTCTTTCTTATTTTGGATTTTATTACTTGGTTGGTTATTTATTTGATTATGATTCATTGGCTACAGGGTGCATATATTTGCATTTTTTGTCGAACTTACATCCTTTTCCTTCTTTTAGGTTTTTGCATATTTTTGGATGCAGATCTCTGCAATCATCCCCATATCCATCTAGGTATGCACATTTACCATATATTTCATAGTTGTGACATACCTTAGGATGTTTGTAGTAACATCTTTCTCCAAATCTGCAATTCCCTCTTTTCAAAAGGTTGCAGATTTTGTCTTTCTTGTCTATTTTTTTCCTCTTTCCCGTCATTGTGTAGATCTGGGTAGAGCCTCTTCGGGATTTGCTTTTCTGTTGCCATATCGTTAATTTATTTCTTCGTAGGTATGCTGCTTTATTTTGCCTCATATGTAGTATCAATGAGTATCTCTGCATCCATACTTTTATCTTGTTCTTTGTTTTCCTTATTTTTTTCTGTCATTTCATTTTTGTTTACTTCTCTTCCGTTTTCCTCTTCTTCTTCTTCTTCTTCTTCCTCTTCCTCTTCTTCTTCATCCTCAACTATTTGTACATTCAATCTTGATTTAATAACATTGTCTATCCATGATAGACATGTTGAACAAAAAATTCTTGTATCTTTTCTCATATCTTGTATTACCCGCGCACACTGTGGAGGGTGGGAAATGTTGCATGCAGCACATTTTCTGATTAGGTTTTGTGGATTGACTATGCTATACCAAACCTTACACAGTTTGCATGCTTTTGGCATTCTTTTTCCTAATGCGTCAATTAGGATATTCACAAGATTCACCTTATTCATTTTCTTTGTCGGAATATGTTGGTTTATGTATATTTTCTTTATGAGTCTCTTGACCACTTGGATTTTATTTGGAACTTCTTCAATTATTTTCAAGATGTTTTCATTAGATTTGTTCCAGAGAGAGAGAGAGAGAGAGAGAGAGAGAGAGAGAGAGAGAGAGAGAGAGAGAGAGAGAGAGAGAGACTGGAAATGATAAATATGGGTATGTAAATGAGAACTACATATACGATATACGAAAGTCATCATATTATTTTAGAAAGAGAGAGAGAGAGAGAGAGAGAGAGAGAGAGAGAGAGAGAGAGAGAGAGAGAGAGAAGGAATGGAAATGATACATATCGACAGATGAGAACTTACAAGTATGGAACGACATTGTAAATCCTTTGGTAGAGAGAGAGAGAGAGGAGAGAGAGAGAGAGAGAGAGAGAGAGAGAGATAATAAATATCGGTAATTAATCATCAATTTTTTATACTTAATTCTGTAAATAATAACTGATTTCGTATTGCATTTTCCTCTAACTCATTTCTTACCAAGTCCAAAATGAACTCGAGCCTTTTCAAAGGATTTGAGAGTCATAATGCCTATGGTACGTGAAGGGTGATTGCTTTTCTCTATCAACTGTTGAATTAACTTAATACATTCTAGAAATTATTTTCATGAAGCGAAAAAAAAATATGGCATAACCAAAATAAGACATAATCTGGCCAAAGGACTTATAACAACTTGCATTAAAAAAAATATAAATAAAAATAAATAAATAAAATAAAATAAAATAAAAAAAAGATGTTATGGAAAAAATACATAAAGAAATGGCATAATACATTAAAATACTAACGGTGACAGTTAAGCAAATCAGGAAACTAATCGATAGAAAGATTAACAATAACGAAATCAACAGGAAGGAAATTTATGACTGCAGAGGCAAACATCAATATTATGAAGTGGAATACCTTGTTCGACAACAATAAACATGAGAGAGCAATAAAAAATTACAATGAACATATATTTATTTACCAGAAAAGATAGGGACTGGGTCAGAAAAATAAAACTAAGACTTAGATTTGAATACCAAAATCAAAAATAAAGCAACATCAAACCAAACAGCAACTGATAGTAATGACCCTGAGGAATGGGGACAAAATAGCAACACAGTCAATATTCATAAATAACTAATATCCAACACAGAAGAAAGGGAAACAAGAACAATCATACCACTACAGAGTTCAGTGACTGTGCAAAAGACAATTCAGACATTCCAAGAAAAACGGAATGAAAGATATCCATTGGGTGATTTCTGTACACTCTATACATTATTAGTAACTGTCCTAAAATAAATTACTTCTTTTGCAAGTATCAAATCTATAATTGAACCCTCAATATCGCACAAAATATTTCAAGCACAAAGCAAACAACAATAATGGTTCATATGCTTAGAAAAAATCGGTATCAGTCAAGAATGATGAGGAATGTTGCAAGATACTCTTAAAACATACATTGCAAGGAGTGCTCGCAAATGTCACACAAATAAAAGCTAAGCTTACACATTTACGACAGGCAAGCTTAAAGCAAAATGTTGTTGGAAGAATTTTAAGAGTTATATTTCATGCTTAAAGATGAACCTCTTTTTAGCTTTTGCTTCTTTGAATAAAAGAAAAAAAAAAACTTTATCATAAAGAAAGCATTTACCATCTCCGACCGGCGCCACTGCCAACGACCCCCCCCCCCCCCCCCAACGCCCACACACAAAAGAAAACTGCTTCAAGTTGTATTTTGATCACCACAACAAGACCTCGGTCTAAAAGTTAAATAAACATGGAATCCTTATGATGCAACGGACTTATTGCAAACCTTGGACATCTCAAAGGAAACTTGTATTATAACTCCTTGGGGCTCCTGAGAGAGAGAGAGAGAGAGAGAGAGAGAGAGAGAGAGAGAGAAGAAACACTGCTCTGAGCTAGATGGAAAACACGAGTTTATTGACATCAAAGCAAACAGAACAAAAAGAATGACCAGGAGGGTGCAGGTTCCCGATACAATGAGATGAATGGGCGCCCTTTGTTCCAATCTGAATAAAAAAAACAACTTGTAATGAGGAATTTGCTTACTGTAGCATTAAACGCATAATCGTGTTATTACGCCGATGATAGGCAATTACGGGCCCTTAGAATCTTTCTGTTCCGTAATAATCTGCGATTCTAATCATCGTGCATGGTTTAACTTTATTTCTCTCTCTTTCTCTCTCACTCTCTCTCTCTCTCTCTCTCTCTCTCTCTCTCTCTCTCTCTCTCATGCAAGCGATCTGCCAAAGACGGTTGTAAACTCAAAGTCAATACGTGAATCTTCAAGTTGAAATATTATATATAAGGGGCGATTAAGTAATTGACCATGAGGGTGCTCTCTCTCTCTCTCTCTCTCTCTCTCTCTCTATATATATATATAAATATATATATTATATATATATATATATATATATATATATATATATATATGTATATTGTATATATATTTATATGATTATATGTAAGTATATATATATATATATATATATATATATATATATGGTTGTGTGTGTGTGTGTGTATTTGTTTGTATATACATAATACACACACACACACACACGTATATATGTACATGTGCGTGCGC
>NC_061087.1:15094766-15097266 GCF_015104395.2 Macrobrachium nipponense
TTAAAAGAAAACTTTAACGATAAAATATTGGATCGTAAATTCTCGGGGCGCTCAGGAAATATGATTCTCTTAAAGGAAAACTGCAGGACCCAATTAAAAAGGGTTTTGTCTATGGGTCGCAGGAAATCAGAAGTTCTCTTCGGGAAATTCTGGAAATTCTGCTCCTCCACATTTCATAAGAAAATGGTTTATACTCCGCTCGAAGCTTCGATGCTAGAACTGTTTGGTTCTTTCACTTTTACTTCGTCGGATCGTTTCGCTTTATAAGTACTTTTTAAAATTTAATCATTGTTTTAATCTTTTATTTAATTAATACAGTTATGAAATATACAGTCAGAACCTAATGATTTATTATCAAAATTATCTTTTGCAAAAGTTGAAAGTACACAAATATTGAGACGATTCTTTCCACCAAGTCGTAATGACAGAGAAGTCTTTTCTTCACCAAATGAGGGTCATTCCATCCCAAATCTTACTGTATGTAGCGATCTACCAACAAATAAAATTAGCCGTTTTAATAATATCTTCTTAATAACACGAACACCGAAAAAATCCTAATAGAACAAACATCTGATTTTCTCTTCATCTTTAAGGGCACTATTTAAGGGCCCGAGGCCTTATCTTTCTTAGTATTTACAAGATGGGCTTTCACTGTGGTTATATGATGACTCTTATGCTTTGATGAGAGTGGATGCTGATGACACAAGATAGATAATCAAGTGTTAAATCACATCCCCTTTGATAATTCACTGACATACAAGTTTCGATTTAATTATTATATAAATTTAGCACTACTATTAAAATCATGATTTTAATTTCCCCCAGTGAACTTGGAAGGATGTCATGCTTACAACAGCATATGTTCGGGCAGGATACCGCAAGAAGGGGCAAACAGAATTTAGTGAAACTTGGTGTATATATATATTATATATTATATATATATATATATATATATGTATATATATATATATATATATATATATATATATTGTTACATTTATAGATCACTTCTTCTCTCCAGTATTTATAAGATGAATTTAGCTATGAATGGCAGCCATCTTACTCCTAACATCAGCTGAGTTTAGGAGGGAAGCTCAGCATAGCATTTCCGGCGCCAGTCAAGTAGCGAGCATAAAACCTCTTAAGCATTAGGGACATATCACAAGAGGAGTGTGTAGCTAGCTAGGTACTTCTTAGGCCTATTCATAACATCCCTTATTCTGTGACTTTTGCTAGCCGTATGTCTGTTTCCAGAATTACCTGCCAATGGGGAGGAGAAGCTACCCACAACCTCAAGCAGTAGCACCTGACCCCGTTCTCAGTGCAGCTCAGCCTCTCGGAACGGACAGACGTCTGACCCTGCCTGCCCATAGGCCTAAACAAAGGTGCTGACTGGCACGCCCTAAACTCAGACAAAGCCGACGCCATCCTCTCCAAATTACTCCCCATAACGCACCCAGGTACATCTGAGTTACAGTCATACTGCTAATTCTTTTCCTCCGAATCAAAGAAACTCTCACATTTTCAAAAATTCCAATCCCTACTTCCCAAACAAACCTCCCTTTGTTCATCCTTCCCAGCGATCGCATGCTACCCTCGTGACTCATCCCAGATAAACAAAAATCTTCATTGAGCCATTCTCTTTAAGCACTAGAGTTCTCCCATTGTGTGTGATTAAGGATAAATTCCCTCCATAGTGCGTTAGACATAAATATTGTGAGAAAATTCTTTGTTTTTATGTTGTAATTTGGGATTCATTTCCAGATTACCACTGCCGGCTCCATGCCTTCTGTCTCCTTGCAAGTGCTTTTATTACCTGAGAACAGAAATTTGGAAACCAGCTTCGCAGTAAATGTTGAATTCGGCCATTTTTCCACATTGTGAACGTTAAGAGTAATGCAGATCGCACCCGGCGCTCTTTCCACGTGGCCCATATGCCTTCAGTAATCTCAGGCCATTCAATGTTTCCTTTGTAAATAAATGTAATTTAGATTAACTTGCTAAGTTTCCTGGTGACCTAAAGCATAAAACAATCCCGTAAACTCAAGGTAAGTCCTAAGCACTCCATTTTTTCCTTTTTCCCCTTATGTTTTTGACTGCTGGGCCCAAAACGTAATGGGACCCAAAATCTATATATATATATATATATATATATATATATATATATATATATATATATATATATATA
This sequence comes from Macrobrachium nipponense, assembly GCF_015104395.2. Classification (NCBI taxonomy): domain Eukaryota; kingdom Metazoa; phylum Arthropoda; class Malacostraca; order Decapoda; family Palaemonidae; genus Macrobrachium; species Macrobrachium nipponense. The sequence continues at coordinate 15,096,955 of NC_061087.1, forward strand.
TATATATACGTATATATATATATATATAATCATGCAACTTTCTCGAATTGAATAAATCTTCGGAAAAATTAGATTCAAGGTTCAAATTCAATAAAACTGTTTGGTGCTTTAAATGCTTCGTAGGTCTTCCCTTATTCCTGGGTGTTCCTTTATATTGCTAGAACAACAATGGTAATTTTCATATGAAATGCGTTTACCAAATCTGATCCGTGCAAGTCAATGACCAGGCTTACGGATCTGTAGCGGGTTTCATCGAATGATATCTACAAATTGAGGGCAAAAAAACCTGAGCGGTCCGCGTGAAGGTAGCTC
>NC_061087.1:15107266-15114766 GCF_015104395.2 Macrobrachium nipponense
CCATTACGCAACTGGACTGGACTGAGGTTTAGCGTTTGCTGTATTTTTCCCTCTGTTCTTCCAGATTACCATAAATAAACCATTTGGTCAGGGGGATGTGCTATTGCGTAAGTCTAAAAAAAAAGGGGGTATAAATTCACTTTAAGGGATGAAGAATAATTTATGAGAGAGAGAGAGAGAGAGAGAGAGAGAGAGAGAGAGAGAGAGAGAGAGAGAGAGGGAGGATTTACCATTAAAACAAACAGATTTACAGAGAATAATCTTTTCTGCAAAGATCAAAATCGAGCAACCTAATGCCTGTAGCTAGCCCAGGCCCGTGGATGCAAGAACAAGGAAGGAGGAGGAAAATGAGAGTTGAATATATATATAGAATATGGTTGAAGAACAGTGGCCTATATATAGGATAAATTAATACATTCACATAAACAAATAAATACGTTGCGTTTTTTAAACTAAGAAACGTTTCATTAAATGAATAAATGTCGTAATTTAAAATGACGTCAAAATAATGTCTTTAAAAATAATTACAGAAAATGAAAATAAAAAAAGATAAAATTTTCAGTAAAAAAAACAGCCTTTTTAAATGACAGAATATTTCAGTTTTAAAATAACGTAATAGCAGCTAAAACATCTCACGTTGGAATGATAGGCAAATCGCGTTAAAAAAAATAAATTATGGAAATTAAGGAAAAAATGAGTTAAATACCGATGAAAGTGGCCTTGCCGTAACACCAGTAAAGGTCGAGGTTGTCGTACTCATATGGCGTCGCATTTGAGTGCGCTGCACCTGCCTGATTAATGAAAGATTATTTACCTTTAATACAGCTCCGCCGTCATAACCTCCCCCCCACCCCCCCCCAATTCCAGGTTATGGTGACATTTAACGACATTTCCCCTTTGTGGAATTATAGATGGTCTTATCTTCTGACATTCCAGGTAATCCTAGGCCTCGGCCGCCCGGAATCCTGCGCTATTAATTTTTTAATCGTGTGACTATGACCGTAAATCGTATTTTTTTTTCCTTTCTCACCTGCGTAGTTAAGATAGAGCTTATTCGTTGGTTTGATAAGGTCTCGTTTCATACTGTCCAGCGGAAAGTGATTCAAGGCCCATCACTCATTCTTCTTACGAGGTACTATTGTCGTTTAGGGGTGCATAATCACATTTATAATTACTCAAGTACATGCATGCGTACGTATGTAGAGACGATATAATGAAGGTATAACCAACAATGAGAGTATTTTTTTTTTCAACTATTTTCCGAGGCAATTTTTCCACACTCTGCTAAACGGAAAATGAACATGCAACATCATTATACACAAAATGTCCTGAATCAATGGAAATATCAATCATTTGATGGTGTAAAAGAGTTAGCGGGAAATTCTTATAAGTCAGAAATGTAAGTGTGAATGTAGCGTCGACTGGTGTAATAATTTCCATACAACCAAAAAATATCCAGGAAGAAAATAATACACTCTGGAGAAAAAAAAAAAAAAAGTACTGTATAAGCAAATGTACATTTGCGTAAAACTTCAGGGTAAAAGAAAAAAAAAAAAAAACTCATTCGAGGGACGTATGAATGGTTCAATGCACTGATATTTTTTTTTCTTTCCTATTCTTTGTGGAAGCACAGAGACGACGTTGATCTCACTGAGAAGAAACAAACAACGCATCATGGCAAGGTCCCCAGGGAAATCAAGGGTTGCTGAAGAACTTCATTTTCGCAGTCAAGGATTAGAAATGGGTTCTTGGGTTCTGTCGAAGGACATTTGAATGGAAATCACTTGGTACGGTGACGAAAACAAGATGATAGATAGTGATAGCGCCACTCACTTCAAACTACGCGACGCTATTTATAGATGATTTCTGCATTGATAGGAGTAGTTAGAACGAATTCCGTTAAAATGGACAAAACAACAACTGTCGTGTAATTCCATTTAACTCTTCCTCAGAAACACAAAAAATATTAACAAAAAATTTATAGCTTCCCCGCCTTCTGGTTTTTACGAATGTTTTGCATATGAAATTAATTCTCCATTGTGTACGTAAACAGTACGTGTGTGTGCATATATATCATATATTATATATATATATATATATATATATATATATATATATATATATATATATATATATATATAAATATATATATATATATATATATATACTCGCTACTTAAAACAGATACGAGTATGTTTGAGTTAAAATCACCTCTCAATTCCCCATCCGTTTAAGGAAGCGCATGAGGATTAGAACTCAGTCGTGGGAGAACGAAGTTCTTCCTTTTATTCCCATTCAGATTGGAAAGGTCATCCCCACCCCAAAAACAACCAACCCCGCAGGTAAGCCTATTTAAAATGTGTAACGGAAATCGAGGAAACAAACAACCTGTACCATGATTCTCAGCTGTGTAAAGCCGCAGATTTAGTTCTATTCCTTTTTTATTATTATTATTATTTTCTCTGTGAATGAATTGATACAGAATTGGCCGGGCTAACCATGAGTCACCCGCTGAAATCACCTAAGAAGAGGTTTATTATTATTATATTATTATTATTATTATTATTATTATTATATTATTATTATTATTATTATTATTATTCAGAAGCCTCTACAGAGTAGAAAAGTACCAAATAAGCAATAAACAGTCGAAGGAAAGTTAAATTTTTTTTAGTAAATCTTCAATTAAGAAGCTTAAATCCATGACAGTGGAAGACCATGGTACAGAGGTTAGGAATAACTCGAGGTTTGGAAAAACAAGTCATAAGGTCACATACTGGTGTCATGAGGTACTTATCCACATGGCAACCTAGTAATCGCACTGAAGTAAGCAGAAAACAACTGGAGACGAAAGGGGACGTTGAACATCTCCAAGGCATGAATTTGATCAGAAAAGATCAAAACCCTATTTTGCATTCAGCCTATCAACTCACCCACCAATGCTATTATACATAATAACATCACGCAATCTATCGCTTCTCTTGGAGAGCGAGATGGCGAACCCTGCGTACAACTTCAAAGAAGACTGCGAATGATTATTCACCCTTATCTGTTATCCGTGCCTCCTCTACTATCACGTCTTTCCAGACGACCTCCTCTTCCTCCTCCTCCTCCTCCTCCTCCTCCTCTTCCTCTCGTCCACTTCGCCGATAAACATTGTGCGACGGTGCCATACAAGACCGACCGCTTCGATCGCCCGAATTGATAGGAAACTTTTGAAAAGCGAAATGATGTTATCGCTGTTTATGCTGACAGCTTGTTAAGGGGCCCGGGGATTGATGGGCGGCGCGGGAGGCCAAACAACCCCCACCCCCTCCCTCCCTCTGACCCGACCCCGTCTACGCCTTTCCTTTGATGAGGGAGGGAATGGGGGAGGGGGCAGAGGGAGGAGAAGGGGCTAGGCTGGGCGAAGAAAAAGTTTCCTAACAACGGCGTCTGGCGATGAATACCCCTTTGACAAGGGCGCAGAGATGGGCTTCAGATAGGCTTGTTGTTCGGCTGTGCTGTGGCCCACTGGAAGGCTTTGACTGTCCCGATGATTGTTCGCTTGTCGCCGCTGAATAAGGAGGAATCTTCGATCGAAAGAAAATACAAAAGAATAAGCGATGTGGCGAAAGTAAGAGTGAAAAGTGCTGCCATCAATCATTTCCTTATGGAATCGATTTCCTTCGGGGGCTGGCAAATAACAGCGCTTTAATTATGCAGAAGATAGAGAAAATAGAGAGATATTCGTGAACTCCGTGAGGATTAACAAAGGGAAAAGTAACGACGGAATAAAACTGGAAGAACATCCAATAACCGAGGGGGAGAATGCAAGGAAATAAAAGGTGGAAGTAACAGAAGAAAAAGAAGGGGCGAAGTGGATGACAGGGTAAAAATACTTGATCGTGAAAAGGGGGAAAAACTGTAATATAAAAATCCTCATAACAAATAACAATAAAGAGGGGATTATGCAAGGTAAACGGAGTAGTTAATGAATGCAGAACTTGGAGAGAGAGAGAGAGAGAGAGAGAGAGAGAGAGAGAGATTAACGCTAAGAAGAAAAAGAGATCAACAGAAATCATAATGTGAGGATATTCTAGACAAGAAAATACGAGCGCAAAGTTTTTAAAGGTTAAGACAACCATTACTTTAAACAAGAACTATAATGATTATCGCTTATATTATACCATATAATAATATTTATATATATATATATATATATATAATATAATATATCTACATAGGTATATATATTATATGATAATATAATATATACTATATATATATATATATATATATATATATATATACACACACACAATATTTATAGTGTATTTTGTTGTTTTCATCACATGAATATAATATTTTATTCCCGTAAACAGAAGGATTACATCGATATAAATATATATATATATATATATATATATAATATTATTCTGGACGAATCCAGCCTATCTTCTGCCCTATTTGAGCTCGACTTTTATGCATTCTGGAAAAACAACCGAATATTGTCAAGCAAGCTGGAAAGGACACAGCCGCCGGAATCAGTGAGCGCTTTGTCGAAACTCTTGTTTTATAATGCAGTCGCGGCACAAAGCAACATCAACTTGAAATCAGATGAACTTTCTGATATGCAACCTATTGAAATTTTAATTTCAGCCGTAAGCACTCTGGCGCGAGGCAGTATGGAACATGATCCTTTGTTCCGGAGTTTCATAAATGTTTTAATAAAGGCGGCCGCCAAGCAACGGAAAGGGATTTTTAATTAAAATGCGCTAGCATTACATGTGGTAATGCTAGAATATTACGAAGTCTCGTTTTCTTTCAGTGATGCTCCTGCTCTATAACGTGAAAAGAATGGAACATTATTTTCGAAAACGAGTAATTTCATTAGTTACCATGATATAATTTTTTTTTCAGCTTGCATGTGTGGGTGCTTACATGCATATTGAAAGTCACCTACTTCTGGACGAGATCTTCGCAGGATACTGTATTCTACATTTCTAAATATTTTTATTACGTTCTTAGCTTTATGCTTCACTTAATTACCTGTTTATTATATTAAATTTTTCCGCCTTTTCAACTTTATGGTCAGATTTATAAAAGAGTTTATAATATTTAATGCAAGAATGCCTGGCACCATCCAAGAGGCCCGGCGCCTCAAGAATTTCTTAATTCGTGATTTCTTTTCCCTGTAACATTTCGGAAAAGTTATGGTTATTTTGAAGCCCTTCGCTGAATAAGAAAATGGCATAACTCTGTCAAACATGGGTTCGTAACGCCCGCTATTCTTGGCGATTCTTCCGAAACTTTCAAAGATAATTATTTACTTGATGGAAGAAGAAGAGACAGAATAATTTAACTTTGAGAACCAAGATGAAGATGGTAGCTATTCCTAACCAAAGATTCGTGTAATGGACGTTGTTCTGAATTCTAGAGCCATTTTGAATTTCCTTGTACGGTAGCTGTTAAAATGGTGCATCCCTTATTTTCAAGGATGTCTAAGGACGCCTTTCTGTTAAACTAATATATTTGGCTTCTACTTTAAATTATGCTTTTTTTAAGAAGTGGCATTAAAAATATATTATGTCTGCCCTAGTGGCAACATAAGAGCCCATTGCAAACATTGTAAGTCCTCTTACCTCCCTCAAGTTCTGTAAGGGGTTAATAGAAAACTGCTTTTCAACACTTAAATATATACACTGATTACGGCGGTTAATCATGAGTCAGAATATATGCTATATTACTTTTGTCTAAATCTTTTGAACGTATTTTTTCAAAGTTAAATCTTGAATCTGATACATATTTGCTAGTTCTTTGCGACGGAGGAGAAGATAAAGCATTCATTTCATTGAAATACCATCAACAATCACACTTCTCGTTTAAGCAGGATATCCTAGACAAGAAAATACGAGCGCAAAGTTTTTAAAGGTTAAGACAACCATTACTTTAAACCTTGGCTAAATCGTTTTTGAAGTTCATACGTAATAGCATCTGCAGACATATCTCGCAATTGATTTACTTCCACCCTTCCGGATTTTAGTGATCTTGTATCACTTCCTGAATTTTTAATTCTATCAGAATATTTTTACCATTTTGAATGTTGTGTAGTAGAATTCAATCAATACTTAGGTATACTCGATATATTTGACGATATACCTTCTCCGGAAATTGTTTTGTTTTCCAAATAAAAAAAAAATGATCCATCCCATATCGTTTTAACTACGTTCTCCTGGAACGAATACTTCTGGACGTCTGTTTTCAAATACGATCCCCTTCCCGGCAACTTCCCATGAGAGGAGCATTTTGATGACAGTTCTCCCGGAGCGCGAAGGTAAACCAACCGTGAGTAACGTCCATATTTACCTGATGAAGTTTTCGCAACCGGAACACGAAAACACGCCATTCCACGAAAGCTTAAAGGTATCGCGCCATTCTCCGGATTAACAATGGCCCTTATGCATATTTCCCTAGCGTCATTTTTTGACAGGTACCCGGATCAAAGAGGTCTATGGAATAGTCGGCGCTCTCCCTTTTGTGACAGCTAAGCGGGCAGACAATTCGCTCTTCCTCTTTCATAAGCCGCGCTACCAAAACAGGAAAGCGATTTGCCGGGAATCGTAAACACCTACATAACGCCAGATGACGGCGAGTGCCAGGGGAACACAACTGATGGGAAAAGGGTGTGGAGGAAAAAAACAGAAAACAAAGCATATCAAAGGACAAAGGAGTAGCGCCGTTGAACGATCATTATTTACTGTAGACTGACTCGTTTCGCTGCTGACGAAGACAGGATACAGATGGCGTTCACGTGATGCCAAAGAACCTTACGGCTAAACCCTCTCAATCAATACGGCTCCTGAATCACTCCATGTGAAGTTATGAGTTGAGTTGAATATAGAATTTAGGCCAAAGGCCAAGCACTGGGGCCTATGAGTCATTCAGCACTGAAATGGCAATTGACAGTAAGGGTTTGAAAGGTGTAACAGGAGGAAAACCTCAAAGCAGTTGCACTATGAATCAAGTGTTAAGAGAGGGTGGAAAGTAAGATGAAGAAAGAGAATATGAAAGGAGGTACAGTAAAAGGAACGAAAGTGGTTGCAGCTAGTGGCCGAAGGCACGCTGCAAGGAACTATAAGTAATGCCTACAGTGCAACGCATGAGGTCCACTGACGGCACTACCCCACTACGGGGATGTGAAATTATCTAACTGAGGTAACGTAACTGTAGTAAGACAAAGTTGAGGGCGCGGCCACACACGCGTTCTCGCATCAATACGATCCATCGGCAAAGAGGAGCCATCAAAGGGCAGCAGTACCCCCGGATCTCGAACAACAAAAACATCAGCGACATCATTAGCATCAGCAGCGACGGGGAAGCTATTTCAAAGACAAGATTGTATCACATTTTTCAGGTAAGTCGATTTAGAACGATGAAAGAATATTTGCCGAAGGCGGCAGACCCTCGTCTGGATAATAACACCTCCGAAGTGCTTCGTTCGTTCTATTTTCGGATCTC
>NC_061087.1:15117266-15134766 GCF_015104395.2 Macrobrachium nipponense
GTGTGGGTAGAATGTGCGATAACGATAAAACAAGGACATAAAAAATACCTCCATATAACACTACACCCTCCCTCAAAACCAGCAAACTTTTTTCAAATTTCTCACTAAATATTTCAAATACCACAGACGTGGAAAAGATCTATACCGATGAAGCAACCTTCATATTAAGCGAGAGAACCAGACACCTAACGACGTAGTATATTGAAAACAATGAAAATAATCCAAAACTAAACCACACTTACCTTATGATCTGCTCATACTAGTCCTCTGATGCTAACAACCTGCAACAAGAAGAGTGAGTATTAAAGCTACTTCCGGTGTGGCTACTACCACAACCACTAAAGTAGCTACTGTTGTAAAAAAAAAAAACGAAAAAAAACAAGCGTCAATAGATCATCATCTAATGAGAATCGAGCTTTAATACACCGCAACTCTAAGTATTAACTTAATAAAGACAAATTAAGCGTCCTATTTAATCCATGATAACATTATTGCGATCGGTTTGCTGAACTCATTCTGAGAATATTTACATGCCATGATAATTAAAACTCATACATTAATTATCTGAGGAGAGCTTCTAAGGAAATGGATGTAAATATTATGAGATTCAAAACGTGAACTTAATTATTCAAAAACTTGCTTTTCTGGGTAAGATGAAATTCCTAAAACGTTTAAATCTTCAACACATAATCAATAATTACATAATGATTATTTGGTGACAGCGATTACACATTCATAAACCTTCAATGGGAACTAATGACCAGAGAGAGTAATGGCAGATATTGTTGCAAATGGAAATAACACTGAGGAAAAGGAACGGTACAGTCGTTGTCACTCTCCAACGTTTAAGCTGTCACCTGTCTCCTATTTACCTATTTATAAAGTGCCTTACAAGACAAAGAACAATCCCCAAAAAAGTGCTTATTTAATTATTAATTTCCAAATCAGGAACCTTAATCTTGACTTTAGTATAATTCTAATTTAAAAATAGGAAAATCTAGTAAACTTTTTATCAACATTCCTTTAGCAACATTCCATCAGATTACTGAAGAACCACAAGTAATTAATTGTGGACAAATAAACTCTTATTCACCATACACCAAGTAACTTCCGAACTGGTATAATGTAGTGCGATAGCTATTCCTGATTATGACAGCAAAATTACATTAAATTGTAATTAATTCTCACCTAATTTATAAATTATAGCACCATCTTCCGTCCTTAAACCTGATTTTGAAACCATTAAATAAACCATTAATCTACAATTAATATTTAAGGAAATTGAAAAGAAAAATGAAAAACAGTTCGAATGAAAAACAAAACTGTAAAACTGCCGCCTCCAGAATGAAATAAATGAATAAGTAAATAACCGATGCCCTACTTCGCTTCGATATCAGGTTATCAATTCATCACCTGTCCTCCAGATACTCAGCTGCGCCGTTGGTCCGCCAGTTCGCGTTCTGGATCGAAGGGAGCAATATGAGAGAGATTCCATTTCGATGTAAAAATATATTTATATTTCGTTTTCCTTTCAGGTGTCGTGAGTTATTACTCTGGCCTTGAGCACATTAACATTAAGAATTTAATGGTGGCGTAATGAAATGGAAAGGGGATATTTCCATTGACGTTACTCCCCCTTACCCCCCCCCTCTCTCTCTCCCCCTACTCTCTCTCTCTCTCTCCTCCTCTCTCTCTCTCTCTCTCTCTCGTTACATTTCCAGAAACTGATATCATTATAAATTAATTATGTAAGCTCATGATCCCCTACTTTTAACAGGACTTTTCCCCATAACCTCAAAAACCGGTGCAGAATGTACCAGGTATATAAAACGGTGAAGGAAACAAACAAGTAAAAAAAAAAAACAAGAAAAGCAAATGAATAAACGAGCGTTGGATGTTCATCAGTGCCTTTAATGATCTTCGAACCCGCAATCTTATTACGCAAAAGATATTAGCTCAACTTTCTCAACTTGAGATTTTCCCGTACAATTAATTGCCATGTCTTTTAAGGACACCATAATTCAAACTGCTTTGGCAAAAAAGAGACAAATAGAGTAGTTTTCTGTAAAAGAAAAATTTTTTTTTTTCTGTAATTTATTCTAAAAACGTCGTCGTTCAGAAATGATATTATATTTTTTTCAAATATTTATTTTCATATTTGCACATTATTATTATTATTATTATTATTATTATTATTATTATTATTATTATTATTATTATTATTATTATTATTATTAATAGGTTGTTTTTCCAGATAAATAATAGGAATATGCAACTATTTATATATTTTCACTAGTTCAACCTTTTTTATCGTTTATTTTCGGTAAAGCGCCATATTTATTGAGACCTTACCTTACAGGCCTTACATTTTGTTCGGGTTGCCCCAGGTCCCTCAGTGTGAGACACCTCTAATGTTTACCAAAGAGTTGCTAGCACCTCTTCCGGCATATTTTGGATCTTCCAATCTTGGATGGTTTGGGATGCAGCTTAGATATTTGTCGAGGTCACTCCTGATATATTCCTCAGATGAGCTGGCAACGCATTGAATAGACGCTGCATTATCGATGCTGGTGCGTAGAGGATTAATGTCCTGTGTGCTTTCCTTATTTTTCCTGGTATAGTTTTGGGCACTATTAATCTACCCCTGCTTGCTCTTTCTGATATTTTTAGCTCCATGATGTTTTCGGCTATTCCTTCTCTCTGTTTCCATGCCTGAATTATCATGTAGCGTTCTCTTCTCCTTTCTAGACTATATAATTTTAAGGATTGTAGTCTTTCCCAGTAGTCAAGGTCCTTAACTTCTTCTATTCTAGCTGTAAAGGACCTTTTTACACTCTATATTTGTGCAATATCCTTTTGATAGTGTGGGTACCATATCATATTGCAATATTCAAGTGGACTACGAACATATGTTTTATAAAGCATAATCATATGTTCAGCTTTTCTTGTTTTGAAGTGCCGTAACAACATTCTCATTTTTGCTTTATATTTTGCCAATATAATTGGTATTTGATCACTGCATAACATGTTCCTATTCATCATCACACCAAGGTCTTTAACTGCTTCCTTATTTGTGATTGTCTCATTATTAGGTCCCTTATATGCATATAGCTTTCCTTCTCTGTCTCCATAATTTATTGATTCAAATTTATCATATTTAAATACCATCCTATTTACCTCTGCCCCAGTCATATATTTTGTTAAGGTCTCTTTGTAGCGCGTTTCTATCTTCATCACAAGTAATTTCTCTACTTATTCTTGTGTCATCGGCGAAACTACTCACTACCAAGTCCTTAACATTACTGTCTATGTCTGCAATCATAATAACAAACAGTAATGCAGCTAATACCTTACCTTGTGGCACACCGGAAATTACCTTAGCTTCATCCGATTTCTCATCGTTTGCAATAACTATCTGTTTTCTGTTATGTAAAAATTCTTTTAACCATCTTCCTACTTTATCCACTATATTATGTTTTCTAATTTTCTTCGCTAATATATTATGGTCTACCTTGTCAAAAGCTTTTGCAAATTCTAGATAAACCACATCTGTTTCATTTCCGCTTTTCATATTTTTGTATATGTTCTCACGGTGGACTAACAGTTGGGTTTGTGTACTTTTTCCGGGTACGAAATCATTTTGTCCTATATTAAACAAATTATTTTTTATTAAATGTTTCATAATATTTTTCTTCATTACCCTTTCATACACTTTCATAATCTGTGATGTTAGACTTACAGGCCTATAATTACTTGCCTCTAGTCTTGATCCACTTTTGAAAGTAGGGGTAATATATGCTAATTTGTGCTCATCATAAATCTTGCCTGTATCTACACTTTGTCTTAGTAATATTGCAAGTGGCTTTGCGATGGAATGAACTACTTTCTTTAATGAAATAGCAGGTACACCATCAGGCCCCTGCAGCAGCTCCATTTTTAATTTCATTAATAGCCTGCACAATATCAGCTTCATTAATATCTATGTCTGCTAAATATTCACTATTTTTGTCCCTTACTTCTATATATTATCTTCATTATCAATTCTAGGGCTGAATTCTCTCTTATATCGTTTTGCCAATATGTTGCATATTTCCTTTTTTTCATTTGTTAATCTCCCTTCAATTCTTAGAGGGCCTATTTCTATTCTTCTTTTATTCATCTTTTTTGCATACGAGTATAATAGTTTGGGGTTTTGCTTGATATTTACTAGGGTTTTTTCTTCCATGACTAATGTTTACTTTTCTTCTTCAGTATATATTTATCCACTATTTTCTCTAATATTTTATATAATATCTCCGTATTTACCCTTATATCATCACTTACGAAAATGTTATCCCAATCTTTGTTTAATTCTTCATTTATTTCTGGGTAAGATGATATTCTTTGTTCCTTTATTTGTTTCTTTCTTATTTTGGATTTTGATTCATGGCTACAGGGTGCATATATTTACATTTTTTGTCGAACTTACATCCTTTTCCTTCGTTTAGGTTTTTGCATATTTTTGGATGTAGATCTCTGCAATCATCCTCATAGCCGTCTAGGTATGCACATTTACCATATATTTCATAGTTGTGACATACCTTAGGATGTTTATAGTAACATCTTTCTCCAAATCTGCAATTCCCTCTTTTCAAAAGGTTGCAGACTTTGTCTTTCTTGTCTATTTTTTCCTCTTTCCCATCATTGTGCAGATCTGGGTAGAGCCTCTTCGGCATTTTCTTTTGTGTTGTCATGTCGTAATTTATTTCTTTGTATGTATGCTGCTTGATTGCCTCATATGTAGTATCAATGAGTATCTCTGCATCCATACTTTTATCTTGTACTTTGCTTTCCTTATTTTTTCCTGTCATTTCAGTTTTTTTACCTCTCTTCCGTTTTCCTCTTCTTCTTCCTCTTCCTCTTCCTCTTCTTCTTCTTCCTCTTCCTCTTCTTCTTCTTCCTCTTCCTCTTCTTCTTCTTCCTCTTCCTCTTCTTCTTCATCCTCTACTATTTGTACATTCAATCTTGATTTAATAATATTGTCTATCCATGATAGACATGTTGAGCAAAATATTCTGGTATCTTTTCTCATATCTTGCATAACTTCAGCACATTGAGGATGCGTCGGAATGTTGCATGCAGAACATTTTCTGATCAGGTTTTGTGGAGTAACTATGCTATACCACACCTTACACAGTTTGCATGCTTTTGGCATTCTTTTTCCTATTGCATCAATTAGAATATTCACAATGTTCACCTTATTCATTTTCTTTGTCGGAATATGTTGATTTATGTATATTTTCTTTATGAGTCTCTTGACAACTAGGATTTTATTTGGGACTTCTCCAATTATTTCCAAGATGTTTTCTGTTGATTTGTTCCAGTTTGAAGGATCATATCCTTCTATATATCTATGAATGCTTTTGCATCTTTTTGGTTACGGCTGTTGTTGATCTCATAGATGAGAAATCACAGCTCCCTTCCTGCTACCTCGTCGTATTGCGAATCTGCTAAACACGCTGCCATCTTGATCTGATTTACAGTATTTCACTTGATAAACTAACTTAGAAGACGCTTTATACTACTATTTTCACACTAATCTTATCACCGACAGTTCACGAACATTTCTAGATATTTATAAATTTCCAGACGTATGTTAAACGCGTGATATTTGTTAATTAATCAGACTGTGTGCAGTAACGTCTCACCAAGCAAAATGGCACTGAGAAAGACGAGAGGAGAGAGAGAGAGAGAGAGAGAGAGAGAGAGAGAGAGAGAGAGAGAGAGAGAGAGAGAGATCTAAATCAGCAAGGTAACAAAGGCACCTTCAAGAAATGCATGTATAAATAACCATATAGCAAACTGCTTATTCCCACCAGAGGGTCCCACTCGTGCTTGGTAGCAAAAATATTAGATGAATACAAGAACAAATACAATCGAAAAGCGTCGCAAAAACAAAGAGTTGCCATAATTCTCTTTCTAGAATGAAAAACTCTCCCCCCTCAAAAAAAAAAAAAAAAAAAAAAAAAACGCGTAAATAAAAACATGAATTCATCAAGAACGTCGTTGCGTTGATACGGAAGTGGATCGACAGAGATTCCAACTCTCTCTTCTGAACCTTTGTCATCATAATGGGATAGTGTTACCACTTGTGAATGCACTGAACGTTCAGTTTATTGGAATGTAAGGCTTCCTTATACCGCTACCAGATCCTTTGTCCCTGCACTGATCAGAAGGCAGGTAAGCCTACGATGAGAGAACTCCGTCACCTGACGAATTGAGAGGATCTATAATTGCTGTATCGACGTTTTAGGCATTCGTAGGTCCCCAGGAAAAATAAAATGTAACAACGATTTGCTACCGTGTGGTATACAAAAGATAATGAACCTGGAATATTGCAAGATTTGTGTGCGTCTAAAAACCACGTCATTAATAAAGCAGTGATTTGAAAATCGGTGCAACACACTATTAGACTCATGTGAAACGACCTTTAAAATAGAGATACTAAAAAAATTAAAATAAATGAATAAATCGGCGTATTTTTCAACATTCGCACTAAACATACCAGACGCAAAAGACGTCAAAATGATCAGAGTTAAGGAGCTTAATGTAAGAACACCGAATACCTCATAGGAGTACCCAGTTGCTCGTTTCTGAGAGGAATGGATCTATTAAACATTTGGTTTTCAAGTGGATACGTCATCACAAGAATATGTAGATTCTGTCACTCAAATTTTCTGAGTTCGTGAAAGAAAAATGACAGTTATTCAAACATTAGCCAGCCGTGGTGCGTGTTGAAAGAATTATGTATAAACATTACGAGATACGACACATGAACTTAATAATTATTATTCAAAGACGTGCTATTCTGGATAGGATAATTCTATTTTCCTTTATGTTTAAGTGCTTCAATAGTCGACACATAATCAACCATCATATAATGATTGTTCTAAAGTGGTGACAGTGATTACACATTCATATAAATTCAATGAGAACTAATGACCAAAGGGCAATGGCAGATATCGTTGCAAATGGAAATAATTCTTACTGAGGAAAGGGAACGTTGCTGTCTTTGTCATTGTCCACAGTTTAAGCTGTTACCTGTCTCTTTTTAATCTATAAAATATCTTATAATAACAAAGAAAAATCCAAAACAATGCTTTATTCCAGTACTTATTTAGTTATCAAACTCCAACCATGGAACCTTTACTTTTAAAATAATATTAAGTAGGAAATAGAAATATTCAAATGAAATTCTTATCAAATTTCCTTTAACAGCATTCTAATCACATTACTGAAGGACCACAAGAAGATAGAGATGAACTATTCACCATATAACAAGTTGTAACTTCCACACTGGCATGATTCAGTGTATTATCTCGCTACTCCTGATCATGAAAGCAAAATGACATTAAACTGCAATTAATTCTCACCTATATTAGATATTGAAGCACCATTTCCCTCACGGGAAATATGTCCCTAAACTTGATTTATGAATCCATTAAATAAATATGCTCACCAATATGCATATTCATCTGCAAATGAAAATAGTCCTGGAAATTTAAAATGAGATATGAAGAACAAAATTGCAAAACTGCCGCTTCCAGAATGAAGTAAATGAATAAGTAAATAACCGATGCTCTACGTCGCTTCGCTATCAGGTTATCAATTCATCACCTGTCCTCCAGATACTCAGCTGCGCCGTTGGTCCGCCAGTTCGCGTTCTGGATCGAAGGGAGCAATATGAGAGAGATTCCATTTCGATGTAAAAATATATTTATATTTCGTTTTCCTTTCAGGTGTCGTGAGTTATTACTCTGGCCTTGAGCACATTTCCATTAAGAATTTAATGGTGGCGTAATGAAATGGAAAGGGGATATTTCCATTCACGTTGCTCTATTCTCTCTCTCTCTCTCTCTCTTTCTCTCTCTCTCTCTCTCTGTGTTACACTTCCTAAAGCAGATATTATAAATTAATTGACCAAGATCATAACAGCTTACTTTTAACAGGACTATTTCCAGTAACATGAAGAACAGGAACAGAATGAAAAAGATTTAGCAAATGGTGATGGACACAAGTAAGGCAAAAAACTAGTAAAAAAAGAAGTACTGGAAACCCAGGAGGTTCATCAGTACCTTTAGTGATCACACAGACTCAATCCATCTTAGAACCGACGACCTTAATGCGCAGGATATTAGGAAACATAAGCCCCAGCATCTCGTAATGGTTAGTTGTTTTAGATGAAATCGGCTTATTCCAGTAGAGGCCTTCGGGTGTTAAGGTGTGAAATAAAGTAAGTTTCTGGTGTGGATCTCCAGCGCTGTCAACCCAACAGAGACGTCTCAGGGCAGAGACTTCCACTGCTGAGATATACGTCACAGAAATAGCAGTAAGTCTATAAGTAATGAATTAATTAGCAGTAAGTCTATAAGTAATTAATGAATTAGCAGTAAGTCTATAAGTAATGAATTAATTAGCAGTAAGTCTATAAGTAATGAATTAATTAGCAGTAAGTCTATAAGTAATGAATTAATTAAGTAATTAATTTTCTAGCTTTAAATCACAAATAGTATTCCCTTTCATTTATTTCCCGTGAGTGGGTTACGTTCTCGCCTACCAATTTGGTAGTCCAAGTTCGCTTCCCCGCACTGCCAATAAGGAATCAGAGGGATTTATTTCTGGTGATTAGAAATTAATTTCTCGATAAGCTGTAGGCCCCGTTGCTATTTAGCAATTTGGTTCTTGCCAAGTAAAAATATCTAATTCTTCGGGCCAGCCCTAGTCGAGCTGTTAATCAGCTCAGGTGTCTGATTAAACTCAGATATAGGGTCACAGAAGCGGCATTAAATTATAATAACGAATTTTATAAACTTATATCACAAGCATCGTTATTTTCTAGCTATTCCCCACATTTATTCTAATGTTGCACCATGCTTCATACCCTTATTGCTTTAAAACTTTCTCCGATAATATCCAGCATGAAACATTCCAGGGCCTGTATGGAATACATCATCGAGAGTAATCATAACGTGAGCCAAAATCTGCTGGGTAATTAGGTCTGATTATGGACTACTTACTGGTTAAATGAAGGCCATGTTCGTGCCTAGTACGGTACTCGACATTTTATCATAACACTTAATTTTCATTGGAGGTCGATCACGACTCTCATTTTTTCATTATAAAAGATCTAATCGTCATTTTCATTTAGAGGATATGACTAAGAGCTATAATTCTTCTTTGGTCGTATAAAATGCAAAAGATAATTTAAAATATACGTACACGCTATGAGTATTGTATTTTTTGACAAGCAAAGGTAAGATATCAGGTTCCAAACATTTTGGTTTGTGTTTAACAATTTTCTTGAAGAGGCATTGGACAAAATAATTCAGCGGTTTTTTTTTTTTTTTTTTTTTTTTTTTTTTTTTTTTTTTTTTTTACGTTCTCTATGGGCCTGCAATTTTCTAGCCATATATCACAAACTGTACTCTTTTCCTTCTTTTTCCCACATTTATTCCTGTATATTTTTTCTATTCATTCATTAATGCGTCAATCTATTTTTCCTTTTGTAATCAGTGATCTTTCTGTATTTCCCATTTACTTCTGTTGCTTCTTTCTAAAGAACACCATATTCTTTGGAAGCGTGAATTTCAATTCTGAGGCCCAAGGTTGGCTTGTTCCAAGTGAACAGTGTTAATTTTCTGAATAACAATATTAATAATGATAATAATAATAATAATAATAATAATAATAATACGTACCCTACCTTCCTCACCTTATAGCCTCTCCTAGTTATCCTGTATCGAACTCCCTCAAACTTTCGAACGAAATCCCAGGCTCCTCAAACTCGCGTTTGCCTTATTTGTATCCAGTTCAACCAGGGGCTCTCTGACTCCTTGCCTTAGGCGATTTAATCGTCCTCCTTTATGTAAGCTTATTTTGGAGTTAAAATAAAAAAACTCGACTCTACTTCTCTATCTTTCAGTTTCTGTAAAAGGAAACTATCGAGATGGTTTTTTGCCTGTCCGTCCGCTCCCAGATCTTAAAAACCACTGAAGTCACTGCTGAAGTCTAGATGGGTGCAAATTGGTATGTTGATCATCCACCCTCCAATCATAAAACATACGAAACTGCAGCTATCTAACCTCATTAGTTTTTATTTTATTGAAGGTTGAAGTTAGCCTCCATCTTGCGTCTGGCACCGCTATAGGTGCTAAACAACAGAGGTCACCACCTGCTGTGTTGCTGAAAGTTTCTTGGGCCGCGGCTGGGTTTCACGACCTGTAGCTGAGAGTGGTAATGATGAACAAGTAAAAAATGCGCCCAAGTTTCTTTGGCGCAATCAAGTTTTCTGTACAGCGGATGATGCTCTATCACTCTCTCAGCCACAGGCCGTGAAACCCAGCCGCGGCCCAAGAAACTTTCAGCAACACAGCAGGTTGGTGTGCTAGTCGACACATTTTATCTCTTAATTAGCATTATAATATATACTAATATATTT
The DNA here is from genome assembly GCF_015104395.2 of Macrobrachium nipponense. Classification (NCBI taxonomy): domain Eukaryota; kingdom Metazoa; phylum Arthropoda; class Malacostraca; order Decapoda; family Palaemonidae; genus Macrobrachium; species Macrobrachium nipponense. The sequence goes on from NC_061087.1 coordinate 15,127,744, forward strand.
TAAAAGGCATTGTAGGAGCATAATGAAGTTTTTAAGGAAAAATCGGTTTTTTGCACAAAATTAGAAAAAAGTTTGGTCTTGGAGCAGCGTTAATTAGTAAGATATCCAGATGTACGCTCGCTTATTGTAAAGCATGTTTGGTGCTTATTAATGAAATGTTGTGTATACACACTCATACGTATATAGTATTTTATATATATATATATATATATATATATATATATATATATATATATATATATATATATATATATATATATACAAGAATTACAGCTGTAAACCGTAACAGTGGTACCAACTGGGATACACCGAAGGCTGACTTGAGCTAACCTAACATTAGATGTCGTATCCTACATGACAGAAGTGCCATAGCACTGCCTCCTGCCCGGTTTTCATAACCACAGGACTCCTCCCCCTTTCAGTGATCCCCCCTTCCCTTGTCACTTGCAGGGAGACATCCTAACCTCACCAACACTAAGTTATCTAACCTACGGTTGTTTTAATCCTACTTAATCTAACATAGAGCAATACGTCTACATGATTGGAGTCCTTGCACTCCCCCAAACTGTCTATAGCTAAAGCTAATTGAATAGTGTCGCAGTGCTAACTACAAAGAAATATATATATATATATATATATATATATATATATATATATATACATACATACACACACACACACACACACACACACACACACACACATATATATATATATATATATATATATATATATATATATATACATATATATATTATATACCGTACGTATGAGTGTGCATACATAACATTCCCTTCTTTTTTCTACTTTTATGCAAAAACCGATTTTTCTTAAAATCTTGATTTATGCTCTGAAAATGCCTTTTAAAATATATTAGTATAATATTATAATGCTAATTAAGAGATAAAATGTGTGTCGACGGCACACCAATCTGTCAACTAGTTTTTAAAAGTCAACTGGTTTTCCTGAATTCCTTCGATCCCACACTCTGTAGAATCTAATTCCGACACTATTATTCAGAAATTTTAGTTAATTGTCGTCGGCAGAAAAGCGCTAACATTTTTCTGGCCATTTGATGATTAATGGACGGAGCAACTCTGTAATTGAACTCCAGAGCCGATGTTCCATTTCCCGTTTATGTCGATAAGTCAATAAAATAAATGATGAAAAAGCAACCTGCCGAGAGACAGCTCAAGTTCGCTGACGTCCGATACTTAATAACAGAACGACATAGATAAATGAGGATGACATTTCGAGAGGATGCACTCTATGTTTAAGGCAAGCTATGAAATAAATTTATCTGCGTACATGGAACTAACTTGATAATCTTTGCATGCTAAGTATTCTCTCTCTCTCTCTCTCTCTCTCTCTACCTCTCTTCTCTCTTCTCTTTCGGGTCTTCCGCATCTCTCTCTCTCTCTCTCTCTCTCTCTCCTCTCTCTCTCTCTCTCTCTGTGTGTGTCCGCCTAGCGTGTATGCAATTACTTTCCGGAGCAGGAATGCATGACAGCTAAGTTATGTTCCGAATATCTGCAGCCGTCCTGACTATCTTTCCACAACAGTTGCTTAAACGAAAACGATTTTCCTCTTTTCCGGAACTTTTGTTCCGGTGCCCGGGTAAAGTTTCCCCTTTCTGCTGACTAGTTTCCCGACAAGCAATGATAACGTATAGACTGTTTTAAGAAAGAACGCGTGCAGCGAAGAAAAACTGACAAGCATTTTTACTCAGTAAATATGCTTTCTCATTCTTTAATACTGAATGTCGAACATAAATGTTTTACTATTGGAAATAACTTGACAATTCCTTTTCATGTTGAATCCGACGCTACTACACTGTTCCCTTGCTAACCTGTGTGCTTCCGATATATTATGAAGTAGTTAAAGATGTCTAAAATAAAATCATAAAAATGATTGAAATGGTGAAGAATGTCCAAAATAAAAACCTAAAAAAGATAAGTATTATTTTTTCTTTTTATCAGCCAGTATTTGTAAGTCTTTTGTTGCTTATGACTAACTTTTAATGTACTATTTTGTGAGGTAATGATCATGTCTGTGCAGTACATTATTTCACGGATATTATGAAATTCTGATGAACATCTTTTCTACATAAATTACTCAGTAATGTTTAAGTTTCTAATCCCATCGAAGAAAAACTTGACTTATAAACTACACTATTTTCTTCCAGGCAATAGAATTCCTTATCGTTGTAGTCTAGAGATAGGGACCTGGGGGTTACCGTCTATAGCTTGCCTTTCCCGGCGCACTGTAGACGGTAAAAAGTTTAGTTTTAGTGTCCCTTCAGCCTCTTAACAGCCTCATTGCTTTCCGCCTTTTACTTTCCACCCGTTCACTTTCGGTTTCATCCCACTTACCTATATAGGTTCTTTTTATTTGTTGTGCTCAAATCTCAAATCCATTTTAACAACTAGTCCTTTGGGAGAGCCCTATGAGTGTCTAAATGTGACTCGAGGCTACTTTGTTTCTGTAATATATGATACAATAATCGTATTTCTAATAATTCCTGAAATTAACTCTCCTATTTTCGAGATGCCTCTGTCAACATTAAAGGGAAAGCTTTGTCCATTGACCGAATTTTCCTGTGAAGCAAAATGGATGCCTTCGTCTCCACACTATAACTGAAATCCTTGTATCAAGATGATACTTATGAACTGAAGGCAACTTCCAATTCCATAATACAGCTACACAGGCAATTTGCTCTTTCTGCATCTAAACCAAAAGATCCAGTCGTCATTCAAAATTTTATTAGGCTAAAAAAGAATCAAAACATTTATGACAACTAAGAAAATTAGATACAGTCTGAAAACTACAAAAGGTTTGAAAAATGGATCAAAATTTTACGGTTACGGTAATGTCCTAAGCATTTGCTCCTGAAATAATGCTATTGTTTACAACCTAGTTTGTACCTTCATATATATTTTTGCTGTGTGCAACTTCCCTCACTGGGAACAGCTTTCAGTAATAGTCCCTACAAGGGAATGAGACTTTTTGGCGTAGCCCGTTTGGCGTCGCTGTTTCGGCTTGGCCGATTCGGCGTGGCCGATTTGGCATATAGAAATTTTCGGCGGAGAGACTGTTAGGCGTCAAATGACTACTTTGTCGCTGTAAACGACATTTAGCCATCAAATAGATACTTCGTCGTTATAGCGCAATTAGCTCTCATTTTAACAATTGTTTAACCATTGAACAATTGTTTACATTTACTTTTTGGTAGCTTTAGAATTTTCAGTCGTCTAAGCCCTATTGTACGAAATGGAAGGAGATATTTTAACAAAACGTGGAAGAAGCAAAGTGATTCACGATGGATACCTTTTTATTTTTGATGCAACGAGCAAGAGTGATTCAGAATTAAAATTCTGGCCATGTGAACAGAAAGATCGGTGTAAAGTAAGATTACATATGAAGGATGGAAAAGTGATTCGCCAGTTGAATCAACATGCCCATGAACCATCTGCTGCAAAAGTGGAAGTTGAAAAGTTGAAAACAAATATTAAGAAAAGAAGTGCTGAAACGCTGGAGCCACCAACCGTTGTAGTAAATGAATGTTTAACTGCCGCTTCTCAAGCAGCTTTAGCCATAGGGCCTGACTTGCCTGCAATGCGAAAACTTATTACTAGGAAACAAAAATTATTAAACAAAGCGCCAGCTAACCCAACTCATTTGGAGTAATTAGTTATACCAGGTCCTATACACTGTATGTTCCCCAACTGGGTATGGAGGAAAAATTCCTATTGGGAGACACAGGAGAAGGCAGTAATAGAATTTTAATATATGTTATATCGGCAAAGAAGCATGATGGAGTTATTCCTATAGTTTATGCTCATCTTCCTAACAAGCAAAGAATAACTTATTCTCGTTTATTTGAGTTACTTAAAACCATCGAACCAAATTTGAGAGCAGTTTCTATAATTTGTGATTTTGAGCAAGCTGCCATTCATGCCTTTCAAGATGCATTTCCCACCGCTCAAATTAAGGGATGTTTTTTCCATCTAGCCCAAAACATGCACAGACATCTTGCTTCATTGGGTTTATCGAATCGCTATAAAACCGACTCGGACTTTGCGTTATGGCCTAAAATGATTATAGCGCTCGCCTTTGTGCCATTAGAAAAGATGGATGAATACATGGATACACTAGCAGCGGGTCTTCCAGACGAACTAATACCCTTGTTCCATTGGTTCGAAGACACTAATAGGCGTCGAAATGCAAGAATGAACCCTATGTTTGCTCCCGAGATCTGGAACCTTTATGAACACACTGTAAAATTTAATGATGAAGATCACACTAACAATCACGCTGAAGCTGCCAATCGACGTCTACATTTCGAACTAGGAATGCATCATCCTTCCATCTGGAAATTTATTGATGCCTTGAGGAAAGTTCAGAAAGGACGTGATGCATTTCTAGAAAAATTAATCGCTGGATATCCACCTCCCAAAAAGCTAAAGAAATATCTAGAAATGCTGATGAAAGAATAAAAAAAAAATAGTAATGGAAGTTGAGTCATCAGAGCCTATTGAATTCCTGAAGTGTATTGCTCATAATTACGAAATGAAAAATTAATTCCTAAGGTTAAAAAAACTGTACTAAATTTTATTTTTCTATATGTATTTTCATTTCAAGTTTTTAACTTGCATTATCCCATTATTGTTTTAATAGGATCCATTATTCTCTAAGTAAATAAAATTTATATTTTTTCCCAATTCAAGTTTTTTATTTACATTATTCCACTAGTCTTTTAATAATATAAAAATTTTTATTGTTTTATTTTTCTGAATAAAGTTCAGAAAGGACTTGTTACATTTCTAGAAAAATTAATCGAACAAAGACGTCGAAACGATATGACGCCTAAACGGCTACGCCGAATAGTGCTATTAGTTTTCTGACGCCGAATCGGCCAATCCGAAACGGCAGCACCAAATGGGCTATGCCGAAACGTAGTAAACCCCCCTACAATGTAAGGAGTATGAAGGCTAAATATGTCGTCTAATAATTATCTGCGAACTGATACCCTATCTCGTCTTTATATCACCTTCACTGCATCGGCATTGCGTTTGCTATTTATATTTTGCCTACTTCCTTCCCGCACGGAGCACGATGAGGAACGTAGTTTCAAATTAGTAGGACATTTTTCCTAATGGAGGAGAGAGAGAGAGAGAGAGAGAGAGAGAGAGAAATAGGATATAAATAAACTGCTTTTCTCGAACCTTGGCTTCTAGATGCGCAAATGACGAATAAAAAGATGGAGAACAAGGAATGATGCGATAAATAACATCATTCTCTTTTCTACTAGGTTGAGTAAGACCTTTCGAATGTCTTGCCATCCTGACAAAAGCGACTGGATTCCTCTTTAAAAGATTTAGATCCGACTGCTGTTAGGCTAGAAAGACCTTTTGAAAATACACATAAAAGCTTAAATCTCTAAGAATGACAGAGAGACACGAATATATGTCTCTGGGTACAGTCACTTCGGTAGTCCCCCACCCCCCACTGCTGATTTTTTCCTCGCAATAGATAGGATGCTATCATCGAATACTTAAGTGAGCGTCGACTGACTCTTGAATTGACTACACTTTAATATAAGCGTGTAAAATACCAAAATTTTGATAGCAAGAAGAGAATAATACATAATACGTATACTGCCCAATCGCAAATTTCAACCATCGTCATGTATATCACGATCAATTGCTGGGTGTTCTATTGTGTCAAAAATTTTATTGCAATTTCACCATGTCCCTTGCATATCCTTTATGTCTAAAAGTAATTTTACATACACACACACACACACACACACACACACACACACACACACACATATATATATATAATATATATATATATATATATATATATATATATATATATTATATATATATATATGTATATGCGTCGAATATAACTTGTAAGATTTTCGCTCCTGGTGAGCTCAAGTTTAATAATGAAGAGGACAGCGAGAAGACTGGCGATCATATCTTCTTTTTATTGACACCTACGTTTCGGGGATCCTTTCCCATCTTCAGGGCTATAAATAGAATTAATTTTACAATATTAAAAAGTGTGCTAAAATAACCTAATTATTATAAGAAATATAGTTTGTCATTAAGCTAAAAGAAAAATAAAAAATATAAAGTGACTTTAAGCTAAAAGTAAATTAAAACACTGAATTACTTAGTAAAATAACACATCCAAAAGCAAAACGAAAAAAAAAAAAAACGACAACATTCTGCCAGACTTACAGTTAAGAGGTTTGGTTGTTAACTGATGGAAAATAGCATAGTCAAAAGGCGATGTTGGAGGAATCAACAACAAGGGGGAGAGAGAGAGAGAGAAAGAGAGAGAATGTGAGTAATAGGCAGTTAAGCAATATGTAACGGTGTGGATGTAGTTTGGTTGTTTAAGGTAGGAGACAGTTTCTTGATGTAAAGAGATTCTAAAAGGAGCGAAGGACAATCAGCAGTTTGACAGAGTATTTTGAAATTATTGTACATAACGTCAGTTTTGCATGAATTTGTATGGTTCCTTATGGCTTAATGACAAACTATATTTCTTATAATAATTAGGTTATTTTAGCACACTTTTTAATATTGTATAATTAATTCTATTTATAGCCCTGAAGATGGGAAGGGCTTCCCGAAACGTAGGTGTCAATAAAAAGAAGAAATGATCGCCAGTCTTCTCGCTCGCTCTCCATATATATATATATATATATTATATATATATTATATACATTCATTATATATATATATATATATGTATATATATATATATATATATATATATATATATATATATATATATATATACATATATATATATATATATATATATATATATATATATATATATATATTTGAAACACATGGTTGGACAATTGAGCTACTCTGGCTTGCAGCCTGCACATGAAAGATATCTCGCGCAGTTGATCAAAGGCCGTCGACGAGAAAATGAAACGAATGACGGATGGGGCGATCCCTGGCTCCTGGTCTGAGAACAATTTTTCACCGA
>NC_061087.1:15137266-15162266 GCF_015104395.2 Macrobrachium nipponense
CTTTTTTTATATTCGAAATACAGTCATTAAAAAAATAATTGCCATATCTTACTGAATTTACTGTCGACCCTTCGTTCCCTGAAAAAAAAAAAAATATAAAAAAAGCATTACACTGAATCATATCTTCTCCCTTGTGCTTATTATATTTAATTGCATCCTGGCTGAACAGGGGACGTTCTTCCAAACAAGCACAACAGAGACAGTCTGGAACAGAAACTGCGACGGAATCTGGTGTAGTTAGTCTTCGAAAATAATACCTTTTCTCTACCATTGGTTTTAGATTCTCCTTATCTATCATCACCTGATATAGCATTTACTGTGATGAAAGGAATGGCATATATAAAGAACAACGTTGAGGGCTCTCTCTCTCTCTCTCTCTCTCTCTCTCTCTCTCTCTCTCTCTCTCTCTCTCTCTCTCTTTCTCTTTCAACATAAGGATCTAAACATATATTACATCAAAAAATAAGTCTAAACAAAACTGAAATTATACGAGATATAAAAAATGAAAAAAATTAAAGTTGAACAAATAAAAAAAAAGGAAACATTTAAAAATTAGAAATTTATTATTAAAAGCCCGAGTTGAAGAACAAACAAACAGACAAACAACAAACGTAGAGCCTAGAGCTGTCAGCTCTAGAACCAGACACCAGCTGGTAAGACCTTTTCAATTATCTATGCTTCTATATTTAGGAAAACTAAGTTATAATAACTTAAAAATTATTTTTACAGTAATTCTATTGAAGAGTTAAGGTTAGCAATTATCTATCCCATTTATCTCATTTAATGAATTAAAATACTCATCTGTTAATATGAATTTTCAACGCTGGGTCACGAGTGGTCTAGTTATCCATAAATATTACTGAACACGTGAGCACGCAAACACACAATATATAAATATAAATATAAATATCAATATATATATACATTATATATATATATATATATATATATATATATATATATATATATATATATATATATATATATACAGTAGTGCCTCAGGTTACGAAATTAATCCATTCCGAAGCGGCCTTCGTAACCTGATTTTTTCATATCTAGAACTACGTTTTACATGTAAATTGCCTAATTCATTCCAAGCCCTACAAAAACACCACAGTAAATTTTATAATAAAGCTAAATTGACCAATAAATAATGAAATACAACAGTTTGGACTATTAAGTACTTAACCTAACCGTTATTGTACCTGTAAATAAAGTGTACTAGGGTACAGGGTACAAGAAATACTGTGTGTGTACATGGATGTACGTATGTAGTAAAATGTGGAACCTTACCTTTCGAGTGAGGTGATGTCCGAAAGTGGTGACAGAGGGGGAGGACAAATGGCAGAAAACACGAACACTTAACTTTACGAAACAATAAAAAATGGTAGAAAACATTAACACTAAACTTTACGAAACACATTAACAATTGGCAGAAAACATTAACACTTCTTGATTATCTCCATCTTTGTCTCCATAGAAAACACCCTCTTCTTTCCGTGAACTTCAGCAACATTCTTGGAACCCGTGGCTAATAACGTGAGTCATTAAGTTCACACCCAACACGATAAAGTAACTTACAGTACAACAAAAGCGAAATCACTAACACGAATTTACGATAACGGTGCCGCAAAAAATGGTGAAGGAACACCTTTACATAGAGGCATGATGAGACAGATGCTGACCAATGGGAGAGGAGGATCTTACAGTGGTGACTAGCATCAGGAACCAATGGGAGAGCTGGAGGATGGTGGCGAGTCTACTGAGTTGGCGGCACGTCAGTTTTAAAATTAGTCTCGGCGGCCCGGGCGAATCTCGGACTTTACCCTTTCGCAACCTGAATAATTTTTGTACGCTTTCGTAACCTGAATTTTTCATACGTAGGGACTTTTGTATGTAGAGGTTCCACTGCATATATATATATATATATATATATATATATATATATATATATATATATATATATATATATATATATATATATATATATAACGATAAATAAACACAAACATATTTGAGCGTTGCCATTTAGAGACCGCCTACGTTTCAGATTTGCATGCGTCATATTTGATTGAAAGGGGACATTCTATTATTGACATATGCAGAATTCTTTATGAAGAGGTCGCTTTACCTCTATTTGCCGTCAGTCAAAAGTTATTCACGCAAGCGACTGGTCTTCCACAAGTTTGTCCCTTGCTCCAAATTACGTGACGCGTTGAAACGTTTAACATTTGTAGATAATAATCGATAAATTCTTTCCGATTCGTCAGTACATAAAAGTACATCTTGCCTCCCTAAGGATCTTCTATCCTTTGCAAGTTTACGTTGGAGCAAATTATGTGACACGTTGAAAGAATTAATATTTGTATATGCTATAAAAACGTTTTGATTGAAAAACCCACTCGAGACGGAACTCAGAACACGATTTTCTCTATGTAATACACATAATCTCTTTGGGAAACGTATATATATATATATAAAAAAAATAGACACGTAAATAAAACAAGCGAGGGTAAAAACAACCCTACAACTTTTTTTTCTTCTTCTTCTCCTCCACAAAGCAAGACCCTCATCGACGTCTTTCAGTTCCCCCTCCCCCAAAACCCCCTTTCGTTCAGCGAGACCCCTCACCATGACTCGAGGGTTCTCTTCGACCGACTCCGAATCTCCCATTACCGCACTCAACACCGACAGACTCTTTAGATCACTACCCCCTGCCCCCCCACCAGCCCAAGGTCTTTCTGTAAAATATATTCCATTAGACGCGAGTGCTGTTTTATGGAATAAAAGCTTTGAACACAGAGGCCTTTTTCTCTTCCTCCTAACCTCTGCTTCCCCTTCCCTTCCCTTCCCTTCAGCCGCTCTGACATCACAGGACGAGAGCAAAACTCTCTCACTCAGGTTTCTCCCTTTCTTTAAACCGCATGTAAAGAATTCGTAAAAAATTTAGTCTCCAGGTATAAATAAAATGTATGCGGGGTGCAGCACTAGACTTTTCTTTATTTAGTTTCTCGGAGAGTCCAACCAGAGGCCGTTTTGGTACCCAAGCTCGCAAGAGCTTCCTTTTCAAGTATTTCAAAGTTCGGAGGACCCTACTAGTTTACAACAATGCTTCAAGATTACACATTCATCACGTTTTTCACCCGTGCATTTTTTATGGCTGTGCATAACAGCAAATGGTTTGCTTTATTCTCTGTGTCTGAGGCCTTATATTTTTTTTAAGTAAGTGCAATGAAAGTGCAGTTTGTCTGTGACTTACTGTAACACCAAAACAGTCACTCTTACATCTACTTATTCTAACACTTACAATTTCATGAAATCATTATAATTGTCCTCATCCAGTTACCATGTACACCATACATCCTCAACACTCCACATTTCCTTTGTACTTATTCTATCACAAAGCCTTTCTACGTCTATGGACAAAACAAAATATTTTTTTCTCGACTCAAAACTTCTTATGCAAGTATGTAATCCACACGCGCTCTGCAGTCTATACGCTTACAGTTCTCCACATGTTAATCCTTCCACTAGGTCTTACATTTTCGGTTCTTGTACAAACTCATATTGCCCAACTAATTTAAGTTCCTAATAACGAAGCCATTCTTCTGACTAATAAAAAAAGGAATCTGTTAAGTTTCTTCGACTTGGCGGAAAACCTACGTTTTATAATGTTTGTGAAAGAGACTGCTAATGACGCAAGAAGAAAGGAGAGACTCTTAAAGCTGACTGCATTACAAGTGAGATGCTGGAGTATCGTGGTGTTAAGGTGGTATGCCTGGATGATGGAAAGGTTCCCAAGGAATAGTCAGAAACAAAACACACAACCTTCATCCGTTCTCTCATCACTAAAACACTACTCTGTTACCGTATTTTTTTGTTCATTAGAACTACAGTCACTTTAGTTCAAGCACCTCTCTATAACATAATTTCATGTACAGAATTACATCAATGACTTTAGCTGAGGCTCCCTCTGCTACCTTATTTGTTTGTAGAGAATTACACAAATCGCTTTAGCTAAAGCTACACTCCGTTACCTCATTTTTTATACAGAATTACACCGATATCTTTAGTTAAAGCTCCATTCAGTTACCTTCTCTTTTGTAGAGATATTTCTCATACATTACTTTGCAATACTTCCCTCAGCCATACACATCTTTAACAAGGAGTCAGTCATTCAGTCATTCTATTGCCACCAATAGAAGCGCTCTTCTCTTCCCCTTTCACTTAATTCTTTTACTACAAATTCACACATATAATAATAATAATAATAATAATAATAATAATAATAATAATAATAATAATAATAATAATAAAGTAATAGTGATAGAAACGATCACGCAAATGATTCCTCTGCGGGACTATGGTATCAGGACGGATAGGGTGATACGTGCAAACAGACCAGACGTGACGTTGATTGACAAAGTCAAGAAGAAAGTATCACTCATTGATGTCGCAATACCATGGGACACCAGAGTTGAAGAGAAAGAGAGGGAAAAAATGGATAAGTATCAAGATCTGAAAATAGAAATAAGAAGGATATGGGATATGCCAGTGGAAATCGTACCCATAATCATAGGAGCACTAGGCACGATCCCAAGATCCCTGAAAAGGAATCTAGAAAAACTAGAGGCTGAAGTAGCTCCAGGACTCATGCAGAAGAGTGTGATCCTAGACCGAACCGGCCCACATAGTAAGAAAAGTGATGGACCTCCTAAGGAGGCAGGATGCAACCCGGAACCCCACACTGTAAATACCACCCAGTCGAATTGGAGGACTGTGATAGAGCAAGAAAAAAAAAAAAAAAAAATAAATAAATAAATAATAAAAAAAAAAGAATAATAATAATAATAATTTTTTCACGTGAAACACCACAAAATTAAGGGAACTCTACATCATTCAACCTCGCACATGCCCTCCTAAACACTCACTCGTTGAAGTATTCTTTAAATTACTTTGATCCTTCCCACTCATTTGTCAGAAACATCTGCCCTTTTTTCTAAACTCCACGATCAAAAATTCTTCAACAAAGGGCTATACTCTCTTCATAAAGCATAAGCCAATTAGTGTATTTAATTAAAAGAAAATACGCCGGCTTTAATCATTCTGTCTGTATTTACTTCCTGGAGTACTGTTTTACCTCCAAAAATGTTTGATCAGATTCATCTCTGTATTTGGAGAGGCGCCGCTTCTTCAACTCTTCCACTTTCACTTAATTCTTTTACTACAAATTCACACATAATAATAATAATAATAATAATAATAATAATAATAATAATAATAATAATAATAATAATAATTTTTATTTTTAGCTCAAGGCCATATACACAGAGTATACACAGTACAGACAGTAACACACAGAATCTAGATACATCAGATAACATGATAAAAAAAAAAATGGATACGCGGCAATATCCACACTAAACTGTTGCTGAAGTAGTATAAATGATAGTAGTAATCATAATAATGGTATTAACAGTAATAATATTGCGAGTATTTATAAAAAAAGCACTAAAAGTAATAATAATTGGTGAATAGATGGTATATTTTATTACCGCCAGAGACTTAGGTGGTTGCAGTATTCAAGTCCTGAGGGCTAAATACGAAAATTGAATGTAGACAATTTCTAAATTGATATGTAATATATATATATATATATAATATATATATATATATAGTATATATATATATATATATATATATATTATATATATATATATATATATATATATATATATATATATTATATATATAATATATATATATATAGCACAAGAGGCAGGTAGTTGCTAAATACTTCATCAAACAATCGTCAGATGGCAGTGATCGGCAATCTTAATAGTCATATAATTTCGACATGCCTGTCTTTCTCCGACTTTCAATTATATATATAAAGATAATATACCTATATATATATATATATATATATATATATATAATATATATATATATATATATATATATCCATTCAGGAAATCGCAGACAACCACATCAGAAGAAACATTTATTAGAGACGTTTCGCACATACAATGTGCATCTTCAGTCTGTTGAGATAAAAACACATACATATTAGGATTCAATAATAGCAGGATTCTTAATATAGTAAAAGGATTAAAGTTAACTGAAAATTGACATAAAGGACTAAAAATTGACAAGTAAAACTAAGAAGTAAAAAGTACATATAAAAAACAAATACCAAGGCGCAACCAACCGTTAGTTGAGAAGGAGGAGGTAGAATGACTAGACTTGGGCAAGAAGTTAAAACGTTGACCATGCCAGATAAAGCGGAGAAGATGAAACTCCACTATTCAACGAGGGAACAAGACGTTTAATATATAATGACTCTAGAGTAGTTATGCAATCAGAGTCTTTAACCGAGCCTAAAATAGAGAAGTGTTGTTTCTTCACCTCTATCTTGCAATTGATTGCTTGGTTTTTTTATGTTTGAGTGTTCAGTCAGGCCTACTTAATTTTGACCGGTCCTAAAACTAAAGCCCATGTGACTGCAGTATCTCATCTGCAGCAGCCTCTTAGTCGATCCAACGTAAATTCCGGGACATCCCGGGCACGTAAATTTGTATACCACGTTGGATCGCATGAACTGCTGCAGACGATCTTTGCAGCAGAAAAAAAAGAGCCTATTTTGCATGGGTTGTTAGATATAAGTTTTATATTTAGACAGGGAATTTCACTTTCAATAATTCTAGTTAGGTGGTGTGAAAATTTGCTATTGTATATATATGGTATGGAGGCATACATTAGTTTCTTTGGTACGCCTATCATTGGAATGGGTGGTTTAAAATGCAAAGCTAAAAGTTTGTTAACAATATTAAAAAATACATTCTTAGGGTACGAGTTTCTTTGGAAGATATTAGATAAAAAATCAATTTCTTTATGAAAGATATCCAAGTTTGATGAGTATTTTATTGCTCTATGAACCAGAGTGGAGATTGCATTAAGCTTAAAACTCTTTTGACAAGAGCTATAAAAATTGGTATTTGTTTTTTATTTGTACTTTTTACTTCTTAGTTTTACTTGTCAATTTTTAGTCCTTTATGTCAATTTTAAGTTAACTTTAATCGTTTTACTATATTAAGAATCCTGCTATTATTGAATGCTAAATGTATGTGTTTTTATCTCAACAGACTGAAGATGCACATTGTATGTGCGAAACGTCTCTAATAAATGTTTCCTCTGATGTGGTTGTCTGCGATTTCCTGAATGGATGTATGTGATATACCTGCATAGCCTATATATATATATATATATATAGATATATATATATATATATATATTATATAGATTATAGTATAGGATATAAGTATATATATATATAGATATATATATATTATATATATATATAGAGGATAACTATATATAGATATATATAACATATATATGTCTATATATATATCCCATAATATATATATATATATATCTATATACATATTATATCTATATATATCTATTATATATATCTTATATAGATATATATATACATATATAGATATATAATAAGATATATAGATATATATATATATTCATTTTATAATGTATAGATAGATATATATATATATATATGATAGGTATATACTATATAGATAACATAGATATATATATATAACATATATATATGATATAGATATAGATAGATCTCATATACTAATATATAGATATCTATATAATATATATAATATATATACATATGATAGGATATATATATATATATAATATTTTATATATATATATATATATATATATATATATATCTATATAATATAAGATCTCTATAGATATATATATATATGATATATAATATATTATATATTAATTTTAAAAAAAAATAATTTTTATATATATATACATATCTATGTAATATAATATATATATATATTATAATATATATATTAATATACAATTCTAAACATTGGAGCTGTATATATATATAAACACACTTGTAGGCGAACAGTGAAAGGCCTTCGATACTGAAGGTTTGTTGCTAATGTCGATGTTTCACAATTTCAGCCTTGATGAAGCAACAATGTAGTTGTGAATCGCCGGCATTGGCGATAAACCTTCAATTGTACCGAATGCCTTTCGCTGTACGCCTACAAGTGTGTGCGCGTGTGTGTATATATATATATATATATATAATATATATATATATATATATATATATATATATATATATATATATATATATACACACACGCGTGTGTGTGGACGTGGAAAGTCCCATAAAAACACTACATACACATTGCCGAAATATATTTCGAACATTTCTGCACTCCTGGTCACTTGTGAATTATGGAGAAATGGTAGGTGACAAGAATTCTTAGAACGCATAAGCAGGTGTGGCAATACGACGGCCGTTGACCCGGGATGGATGGAAAAAAAAGAGGTTATTCTCTTGTGTTTTCCTCTTAAGCTTCATTCCTTTGTGTTTTGGTCCTAATTAACTCCTGCGTTGGGAGTTAGCGAGGACCAAACACAAGGGAATAATCTCTTTTCCATCCATCCCGGGTCAATGGCCGTATTGCCACAACTGCTTATGCCTTATAAAGGCATTTATCACCTACCATTTCTCCTTAATTCACCAGCGATCAGGAATGCAGCCGTGGTCGAGATATATGATTTCAACGTATATATAGTATTTCCATCCTCCTTTTCATCTGCATAGTAAACTTTTTCAGTATATATGTATGTATATATATATATATATATATATATATATACATATACGTGTGTGTTTAGAGAGATATATATATATATATATATATATATATATATATATATATATTTATATACTATATGTGTGTGTGTGTTATATAAATACATATATATTTATTTGTATATATATATTATATACACACACACACACACACACACACACATATATATATATATATATATCTATATATATATATATATATATATAACATATATATGATATATATAAACGTGTCTGTGTTTAATGACATAATGTCATTCTCCAGGATTCCAAAGTAACAAATAAGAGATCTAAACACACACAGCTACTTTACAGCCAGAATATGAGAGAGAGAGAGCGAGAGAGATAGAGAGAGAGAGAGAGAGAGAGAGAGAGAGAGAGAGACGTAAATCTAATCTCGATATTTTCTATCCTCTGCCTTCATCATTCTCCTCTCAATAATAGATTTACGGAAGACACGTCAGACAAAGTCGAGGTGGAGTCCGCGAGGATTTCACACAAAGGTTCCCATTGCCCTTCCCCCACCCCCAAAAGTATCCTTCCCCCTCCCCCCACCCCCATCCCAGCTCTCCGTATAGTTCTTTATTTAATTGCCAGTGCGATGATTTTATTATTTGTCTCCTGCTGTCTATCCATTCGTTGTATCTAGTCTTGCATTAGCATTACCGTCCTATAAATAGGCTTGGGAACTGGAATATTGCATTCGTAGTTTTTCGGTCTTTCTCTCTCTCTCTTCCAAGAAATAATGGATGGAAACTAGAACTGAAGAGATACAACACATCCCATTCTGGGAACTTCTTTACATAAAAGATATATCACACGTAGAATAAACTGCCGCCAGAAGTTGTAAACGGCAACAGTGTGGAAGAGTTGAAAAGAAAGCTAGACAAAATCCTTAGGACACTGTGAATATACAATAAAAGCTGCTCCTAGAGATAAGTGAGCACACGATGTCTCCTCGGATGGACTAACAAGTCTTTGAGACTTCCTAATCCATGTAAGTCTCTCTCTCTCTCTCTCTCTCATACACACACTGTTCCCATGCCTAATTCATTCAGATATCAGAAATCATTTCTACTGGCTGTCGGTGATGGGATGCAAATCCATTTATAGGAAACGTATTTCGTTCCGCTGTGATAATAAGGTTTCTCTTATTTTCAACGTGTTACCCAATATGGGATACATATGGATCGCGTTTCTATAAAATTTGATTAGGAAGAAAAAGAAAACACGATAAAAATGAATGGGGAAAACACGTCAATCAGGAGACAGGGAAACAAAAAGAAAGCGTTTTATTATCAGAAGACGCGCTGGACTTACGCAACGTTGAGTCCGAAAGCGCAATGGTGGACGACGAAATTGCTTAAAAATGTGGTTTTGAATTTCAATATTTGGTGAAGTTGCCAATTCTCTATAATGAAAAGCCGCGGTATCTCTTAACCATATCAGTGAGTGAGGATATTGACCCTAATTTTCTCACTTCTACTAATTCTATTCGTATTAATAAAATAGAGGAACACATACAAACGCACTGAAGGTTGGTTAACAGGAATATCAGAGAATTGTTGTCGTGGTCAACGAGTATGGATGTTCTGCTGTCACCCATTGGCAACCTGCCCCTAAGAAATCAGCAGCAGTACCTTCCTAACCAAATACGCATTTCCCTAATCAAATGTTTTTTTTTTTTTTTTTTTTTTTTTTTGTTTTTTTTTTTTTTTTTTTTTTTTTTACCGAATTTACATCATTCATTGGAGATGCTCGAAAATCTGCTGTTCCATACTTTCACTTACTAGCCACGTATTCATTCTCAATTTTAATTCCTGGAGTCCCGAATATCTACCGCGCTCCTGTATTACGGCGCCTCTAGAATTATCCGTAATAAAGAATACTTAGGATACCTTCCGTAGTGTACTTTGGTCCCAGCCATCAACACACAATCGACTAACCTATCAAACAAGTTCTTCTCACATTCCGTCGCAAACTCATCAACTCATCGTTCGATTTAACAGGGGTTTCATTCGAAGCAAGCAAGTTCTATCGGGGTTTCATTATAGACCTTCATCCCAGCTGCATCTCTGATGGTCTGCCCATCCCACCTTTCATTGTGGGCTCATACCATCTCGGCCTTTCACCCCAAGTCCGATCTATCTGGACTTCATCGCTTGTCATTTGGTTTCGCTGCAGTTTGAATGCTTTCACTCAATTAGAATCGCACGGAATTGACCTCAAATTTTTATTTAATTTGGTTCCAAGATATCAAGGAACAAGTTTAATTCCTGCTGTTCCAAAATCGACCTGGGAGACAGCCATTTACGAGTGGAAAGACGACTTTCCGCGTCTGGCAGAAGTTTGGGTTTCTCGTACTTTCTTAAAATCTTCACCTGAACACCTTTATGGACAGAGTCAACCGACCATAAACCCAAGAAGGGTCTAAAGAGAAATCAGCCTGCAGAGAGAGCAAGTTGGAAGAAAAGGTGATAATTACATAAGTATGAGGGAACAGGGGAAAAAAAAATCGCTACACATGGTAGAAGTTAGGAGACGTCATGAAAGAGGATTTCTCACGAATGTGCTCTGAAAAACTATTCCACATCTTGTTGAACCTAAGAATACAACTCCTACCAAACTAAGTGGCACTAAACTTGATGCGCAGGAACTTCACACTGATTGCAACAGTAGCCTGCCTGGCGTTGTGTTACAGAAGTTAAGGCAATTGAGAAGGTTATCAGTGTTGAGCCTTGAACTTCTTCCTGTGATCTTCACCTCTTTGTTCCTTTCTGATAATACTGGTCACAGCCATGCTGTGAACTATTTATTCATATTCTTTTACTACCGTTTCTTAACCTCTTCCTTTTCCTCTTACTTCATCTCCTAATCTTGCTTGCTTTAGTTTTGAAAGCGTCTGATAGCCTTCTGTACCAGTAGGCAGGGAGTCCTGTAGCAGACTATTTCCATGTCCGAGTGAGAATATTTTTCTGATCCAGCGGTGCGGATATATCCATAATATCCATAAAGTATTTTAGTAATCTTAGTACTGTTCTGTAATAGAGAATGACTATTTTTCCCACAGATCATACACAGAATTATTTTTATTAGTTCTTCTGCTTTTTTCCGAATAACTTTTGTCTTTATTTAAAATTTATTCACTATATATTTATTTATTTATATTTTTTGGGGGTAGGTCGATAAGTGTTTCAGCAATACTTTTTCTTCATCGGACATAAAAGAAATTAACAGCTGAGACTAGCTCCCCGACGCAATAGCTGAAAGTAGACTTCATAAAGCGAGTTACTATCCCATCGAGAGCGCTGGAAGGAGCCTTTATAAAGCGAGTTATCCCATCGAGAGCGCTGGAAGGAGCCTTTATAAAGCGAGTTATCCCATCGAGAGAGCTGGAAGGAGCCTTTATAAAGCGAGTTATCCCATCGAGAGCGCTGGAAGGAGCCTTCATAAAGCGAGTTATCCCATCGAGAGCGCTGGAAGGAGCCTTTATAAAGCGAGCTATCCCATCGAAGCTCTGGAAGGAGCCTTTATAAAGCGAGTTATCCCATCGAAAGCGCTGGAAGGAGCCTTTATAAAGCGAGTTATCCCATCGAGACCGCTGGAAGGAGCCTTTATAAAGCGAGTTATCCCATCGAGAGCGCTGGAAGGAGCCTTCATAAAGCGAGTTATCCCATCGAGAGCGCTGGAAGGAGCCTTTATAAAGCGAGCTATCCCATCGAAGCTCTGGAAGGAGCCTTTATAAAGCGAGTTATCCCATCGAAAGCGCTGGAAGGAGCCTTTATAAAGCGAGTTATCCCATCGAGACCGCTGGAAGGAGCCTTTATAAAGCGAGTTATCCCATCGAAAGCGCTGGAAGGAGCCTTCATAAAGCGAGTTATCCCATCGAGAGCGCTGGAAGGAGCCTTTATAAAGCGAGCTATCCCATCGAAGCTCTGGAAGGAGCCTTTATAAAGCGAGTTATCCCATCGAAAGCTCTGGAAGGAGCCTTTATAAAGCGAGTTATCCCATCGAAAGCGCTGGCGTTGCAAAGAATCCCCACGATAACGACGCCATTATTAACCGCAAAGCAAATTCCAATATTTCTGCAAACGACCATTTTCTTCGCCCGTTGTTTTTCCAGAATCTTTCCGGTCCCGAGGGAAAAACAGCCTGGCAGATTGGAGATGCTGCGTCTCTACCTCCCCACATCCCCCCTCGCCCCACCGAACGAGATTGCCACCATAATTTCTTGGCCGCCGGATCTCATTTCATTCAATGTGGTGATTTTACATCTCAGCGCCTTCTGTTGGTACACTTTTCCGCCATATCGAATCTCGCATTTGCATCGGCGGGCAATAGACGTTGCCGGGCGAGAGGATATTACATCAAGGGCCTCGTCTACGGAAGGTGTTGTCAAATATTTTCGAAAACAGCTTTCGCTTCTCCGTTTATAGTATAGGATCCCTCAGCCTTCACTCTCGTGGATTCTTGATTGAAAACTAAGCTTTCCCTTCAAAACGCAATATTATTATGCTGACGTTTAACGGGTTCCCATGAGCACATATAGCCAACAAATACACTGCAGAGCATGATACAAATTTCTCTGCACGCTGAGTTATAGAAGAATGTTTATATCACCTAGAACAATTGGAAAACAAGCTTTTATTCATAGTTTCTCCCGTTAAGACAGGTTTGCTTTGTGGGCCAGTCTATTCTTTCCTTTCACTGAAAAAGGAATACTTCTATTGCACTGGCAATAAAGGGATTAGGCTTAAAGTGTTCTTTCGATAGTGATATGAAAGGCCAATCTTTACAAACACACACACATACACCACACCGCACACATTTATAATATATATATATATATATATATATATATATATATATATATATATCAGCAAAAGCCACAGGGAAAAAAAAAGACAGAGTGCCAAGTACTTTCGTGTATTTAACACATCTTCGGGGCACAAAGTAATACAAAACGTAAAAACTAGTGAGCAAGAAAGTTCTCACAAAAGCAAAGTGGAAAAGAATTATATATATGTACAATAAGGCCATTACAAACAGAAACAGCATTCGTCCAAATTACCCAACCACTTAACACCCCAACAAGTCAAAAGAAAGAGAGTAATTGCCCAATGACCCAATTACTTACAGAAGAGAATATATATATATATATATATATATATATATATATATATATATATATATATATATATATATATATATTTACGTGTATACATATATGTATGAAATTGTATTAGCCACCATGCCCTTCTCGTGGTAAGGTCGGCAACGTGACCTCTTTGTGATTATTGGACCTGCGTTCGTTTCCCAGGACCGGACATCACAATTTATTCTTCAAATTTCTTTGAACTTGGATCTTCAGGCTTTGTAGTGACAAGCGTATCCAAAAAGAGGAAAGAAGTTAAGAGGGCATTGTGGCTATTACAATTTCATATGGATCTGGTAAAAAACTGACCAGTAGATTCTACACATAGTATATGTATATACATATTCCAAATGGCTGGCCACACAGCAAACACAAATTTTTGTGCACAGTTTCCCGCTTCTTGGATAGAGACCTAAAGATTTAATCCCACAAATCTTCCCCAAGAGTTCATGACAATACGATTTCCATTCGCTCTACATGAACAAACCATCGCAATTACACTGATCAGCTTTAAACCGTCATGATACATCGTACTCAGACGTATCTCATCCTTTAAACCCATCTTACTACACGTGTGCGAGCACATCATATAAACAGCTGTCTCCTTTATTTTGAATTGGGGTTCAATATCTGCAGTTTACCCGAAACTGAGGGGTCGGTTCAGCAAACGTTTTATACATTCCAACTTCTGTTTTCCGGGACTCCCTTCTCAACAAAACTTTCAGCAGAACTGCAGCCCATTTGGTCATTTTCTATAGTGGTATAAGCGGCTTGCTTTTAAGGACTGTGAAAAATAACTGTGGGAGTGAGAAGTTAAAACAAGAGTCTTGGTCAGCAGCCTTAAGCAGCAAATGACAAGAAAAAGAGTTATAGGGCCTAATGGTGTTCACTTCCTCCCGAGTATATCGAAGAAATGCAAGACAACGAAGAGAACACAACTCAAATTTCCCGGTAAAGAAATGAACATGGCAGGAATTTTCAGGTTGGTTCTCGTAATGGCGTAATTGGAAGCTGAAGGCAGCCAATTGGCAGACAATTTAGGCGATTGTACGGCCAGAGAAAGCCAGTTCATACGCAATTTAGGCCTTCCGGGGGCGATTGATCCCATCGGGGGCGATTGATCCCATCGGGGGCGTTTGATCCCATTCAGCGAACAAAAAAACGACGCGTTTTCGGAATCAAGCTTGTTAGTACAGTTTATTTAGCGCTGTATCCCGGCTCACAACGACACGGTACATGAAATCCGATCAATACTTTTCTCTTTCCAATTAACGAACAGTGAGTAGGATAAGGTTGTTGGCTATATTACTTTTCAGTCTGTCATCCATCAATCACAACCTAGCGGCTATGGCTATCATGTGTCCGTCTCTGTCAAGTGTTTGTCGGCAGACTGAATGCTTTTGTAGGTGTCTGTCAAAGGCGTCATCACACATCAAAGATCACCGGAAAAAAAACAGAAAAAAAGAAAGAAAAAAAAACTGACCTAAAACTTTCGGTGCATAATTGGAAAAAACATGAATGATGCGTCAATAATAAAACATAACAGAAATCATTCATGTAGTACATGATCTTGACGGAATAATTAACCCGATGTCACAACTATAAAAATGATTCACCTAGAAATTTGAGCCGTTCCCACGATAAATAATTTTCAAAAGTTAATACATATAACAAGCATCTTTCTCTCCCTCCCGCGCGCGCGCACGCAAGCAAGCAAAAGACACTTTGGTATGTGACGCCCTCATCTTTTCGCAATTCTTTTCCCATGGCGCATTCCTGATCTTTCTCTCTTTTTCCTGAAAGAAAACCGAGTAAAGTCCTTTAGGTTCTCAAGATTAAAGACTAAAAGATGAGAGAGAGAGAGAGAGAGAGAGAGAGAGAGAGGGGTGGGGGGGGGGGGGGGGGGGGGGGGGGGGCGTTCTTCTCGTCTCATAGCAAAACGAAATAATTTGGAAAAAAGTAGTTTCGATTTCATCAACCTTATATCCTTTAAGAGACAATATATACTGCTTCCGGTCTATTTGTTTTACAAATGATTTTGATCAATTTTACTTTCATTTTAATGGCCCAATTTTTAAAATTACCCAATATTCTATTCATTTCTATTTCTAACGTTCAATCAGTCACTACAATATTTCTATTTGTTCTCAAATACTTCGCGCTTTTATACCAACATTCGTAACACTCATTTTTCGTTGCAACGATGAGAATCTAATTTTTAAGGTCAGCTTTATTTTCTGGTTATCCTCTGCGCCTTTGTGACTTAATCTGATTCAATTATTTCCTTGAGGCTATTCATTGAATTATTTTCATGGCAACGGTGCAATATCAAGATTATTATTCAAAGAAAAATGACATATCTGACTAGACCACTTTTCCACGACAAAAGGCAGCTTACTTGAAGGAATGTTATCCAAACGTGGGCCAAATTCTCTCTCTCTCTCTCTCTCTCTCTCTCTCTCTCTCTCTCTCTCTCCTCTCTCTCTCTCTTTTTTTTTTTTAAACCTAATCTGGCATTGCTTTCAAGTCGAGGGAAGAAGCGCTATCTGAACCATCAACTCGGAAACGCGTGTACAATGGTTTCTATGGAAACTAAATGGATCTTTTATGAGATTCCGATAAGGTTACAAAATACAACCCTACCTGTGAACGGCATGTGTATCTTTATTCCTTGTAAATGTATTCACTATGCCACAGTATATTTAAACTAAACTCTTCAAAATCATGATTCCAATAAACGTTTTACTACAATCATTACATCTTTACCAATTATGTTTCGTGGCATCACATTACTGGTATTGATAAGTTTTTTTTCTTTCCCATGTTCGAGGAATTCGAGTTACGGAAATATCTGACGTACCATGATTACAATGATTTCGTATATGCGGCAACAAAATAGAGAGAGAGAGAGAGAGAGAGAGAGAGAGAGAGAGAGAGAGAGAGAGAGAGAGAGAGAGAAAACAAATCCAATAACAATTTTCCGACATTTTCCGAAAAGGAAAAACTGTCCGGTAGCTGAAGACGTCCTCTTCAGCTATACCTGCGTTACGAGATATCTATGTGTAAAGATTTTTATTTAGTATTAAATATAGAACAAGCAGCTAGGGACCTTCAGCATCATCACATTCATGCTGAACATAGTAGAGACGCCCATTTTGGCAATAGAGTCTCCAACCCGAAATTCTTTGGCTCGCAAGGAACACAACGAACCAAATCAGGTTTAAAATAAGTATATCATCATAATCCTCACCTATGAGTGTACTGACAAATTATATTTATATGCTGGACATACTATAAGCTTTAGAAGTACAAGTCTATGAAAACAATGGTGAAGTCATTTCAATCTTTCATTATCACGATGACGAGTTTTTGCTTCCCGGACAACTTGGGGAATTCAGATCACGAAGATTAGGATCACAACTCAGTTTTGCATTTTGGATTCCTACTGAAGAGGAATTTTACCGATATGCAAAAACTGTTTTGATATTACAAGTATTTAGAATTATATATATATATATATATATATATATATATATATACATATATGTGTGTGTGTGTGTGCGTGTGTGTGTGTGTGCGTGTGTGTGTGTGTGTGTGTGTGTGCGTGTGTGTGTGTGTGTGTGTGTGTGTGTGTGTGTGTAAATATATACATAAATAAATAAAGGTAATGCCCCTGGGGGAAAATGAAAACACGAGAACTGCTGAGATCTTTGGGTCTTAACGACCCTTTACTTAAGGCAAGTAAAGGGTCGTTAAGACCGAAAGATCTCGGCAGTTCTTGTGTTTTCGTTTTCCCCCAGGGCATTACCTTTATTTATACATAGCGTCACGTTTTATATATTTCGTGATCAAGTTATTCATACATATACATAAATTTTTAAACATTAAGGGGTGGCCACAGGAAATAAAATAACGTTCACTACTTAACCACTTGATTGGGAACCGCTTGTACACTGAAACTTACTAGATTTATCAGCTACATTCTTATTATCTCTCTCTCTCTCTATCTATATGCTCCCGATTGCACACACATACATACACACATACTTACATACATATATATATATATATATATATAATATATATATATATATATATATATAAATAGAAATAAATATAAATGCCACGAAGGAAAAATAAAACGAAGGTAAAAGGGTCTGCGAGATCTTTCGGCTTTAAAAAGCACTTCTTTACTGGAGCAGATACTGACAAAAAATACGAGAAAAAGACAAAATACAAGAAGTTTCGTATAACTGACAGTAATGGTCATATGCCTGGATGATGGAAAGGTTCCCAAGGAATAGTCAGAAAGAAAACCACACAACCTTCATCCGTTCTCTCATCACTAAAACACTACTCTGTTACCGTACGTATGTTTTTGTTCATTAGAACTACAGTCACTTTAGTTCAAGCACCCGTCTATAACATAATTTCATATAGAGAATTACATCAATGACTTTAGCTGAGGCTCCCCCTGCTACCTTATTTGTTTGTAGAGAATTACACAAATCGTTTTAGCTAAAGCTACACTCCGTTACCTCATTTTTTATACAGAATTACACCGATATCTTTAGTTAAAGCTCCCTTCAGTTACCATTCTCTTTTGTAGAGGATATTTCTCATACATTACTTTGCAATACTACCCTCAGCCATACACATCTTTAACAAGGAGTCAGTCATTCAGTCATTCTATTGCCACCAATAGAAGCGCTCTTCTGCTTCCCCTTTCACTTAATTCTTTTTACTACAAATTCACGCATATAATAATAATAATAATAATATAATAATAATAATAATAATAATAAAATAATAATAATATAGTAATAATAATAATAATAATAATAATAAAAAGAAAAAGCCCCAGGTCCCGATGAAGTCCCATGGATACTGGCTCAAAAACTTCAAGGCCCTACACCCACGAATAGCAGAAACAACTCCAGCATTGTATCTCAAATCACCAAGCCACCAAATGGATGACCACAGGAAGAACATCCTTAGTACAGAAAGACAAGAGTAAGGGAAATATAGCCAGTAACTACAGGCCTATCACCTGCCTACCAATAATGTGGAAGTTACTAACAGGTATCATCAGTGAAAGGCTATACAACTACCTAGAGGAGACAAACACCATCCCCCACCAACAGAAAAGGCTGCAGAAGGAAGTGTAGGGGCACCAAAACGACCAGCTCCTGATAGACAAAATGGTAATGAAGAACAGTAGGAGAAGGAAAACCAACCTAAGCATGGCATGGATAGACTATAAGAAAAGCCTTCGCATGATACCACACACATGGCTAATAGAATGCCTGAAAATATATGGGGCAGAGGAAAATACCATCAGCTTCCTCAAAAATACATGCGCAACTGGAATACAATACTTACAAGCTAATAAACTGGAATAAGACTAGCAGAGGTTAATATCAGGAGAGGGATCTTCCAGGGCGACTCACTGTCCCCACTACTCTTCGTATAGCCATGATTCCCATGACAAAAGTACTACAGAAGATGGATGCCGGGTACCAACTCAACAAAAGAGGCACAGAATCAACCATCTGATGTTCATGGACGACATCAAGCTGTATGGTAAGAGCATCAAGGAAATAGATACCCTAATCCAGACTGTAAGGATTGTATCTGGGGACATCAGGATGGAGTTTGGAATAGAAAAATGCGCCTTAGTCAACATACAAAAAGGCAAAGTAACGAGAACTGAAGGGATAAAGCTACCAGATGGGAGCAACATCAAACACATAGATGAGACGGATACAAAATACCTGGAATAATGGAAGGAGGAGATATAAAAACACCAAGAGATGAAGGACACGATCAGGAAAGAATATGCAGAGACTCAAGGGCGATACTCAAGTCAAAACTCAACGCCGGAAATATGATAAAAGCCATAAACACATGGGCAGTGCCAGTAATCAGATACAGCGCAGGAATAGTGGAATGGACGAAGGCAGAACTCCGCAGCATAGATCAGAAAACCAGGAAACATATGACAATACACAAAGCACTACACCCAAGAGCAAATACGGACAGACTATACATAACAAGAAAGGAAGGAGGAGAGGACTAACTAAGTATAGGAAGGACTGCGTCAACATCGAAAACAGAGCACTGGGGCAATATCTCTGAAAACCAGTGAAGACGAGTGGCTAAAGAGTGCATGGGAAGAAGGACTATAAAAGCAGACGAAGACCCAGAAATATACAGAGACAGGAGAAAGACAGAAAGAACAGAGAACTGGCACAACAAACCAATGCACGGACAATACATGAGACAGACTAAAGAACTAGCCAGCGATGACAATTGGCAATGGCTACAGAGGGGAGAGCTAAAGAAGGAAACTGAAGGAATGATAACACGCGGCAAGATCAGGCCCTAAGAACCAGATATGTTCAAAGTACGATAGACGGAAATAACATCTCTCCCATATGTAGGAAGTGCAATACGAAAAGTGAAAACCATAAACCACATAGCAAGTGAATGCCCGGCACTTGCACAGAACCAGTACAAAAAGAGGCATGATTCAGTAGCAAAAAGCCCTCCACTGGAGCCTGTGCAAGAAACATCAGCTACCTGCAGTAATAAGTGGTACGAGCACCAACCTGAAGGAGTGATAGAAAAACGATCAGGCAAAGATCCTCTGGGACTATGGTATCAGAACGGATAGGGTGATACGTGCAAACAGACCAGACGTGACGTTGATTGACAAGGTCAAGAACGTATCACTCATTGATGTCGCAATACCATGGACACCAGAGTGAAGAGAAGAGAGGGAAAAAATTGGATAAGTATCAAGATCTGAAAATAGAAATAAGAAGGATATGGGATATGCCAGTGGAAATCGTACCCCATAATCATAGGAGCAACTAGGCACGATCCCAAGATCCCTGAAAAGGGAATCTAGAAAAACTAAGAGGTGAAGTAGCTCCAGGACTCATGGCAGAAGAGTGTGATCCTAGAAAACGGCACACAATAGTAAGAAAGAGTGATGGACTCCTAAGGAGGCAGGATGCAACCCGGAACCCCACACTATAAATACCACCCAGTCGAATTGGAGGACTATGATAGAGAAAAAAAAAAAAAAAATAATAATAATAATAATAATAATAATAATAATAATTTTTTCACGAAACACACAATTAAGAGGACTCTACATCAATTCAACCTCGCACATGCCCTCCTAAACACTCACTCTTTCAAGTATTCTTTAAATTACTTTGATCCTTCCCACTCATTTGTCAGAAAACATCTGCCCTTTTTTCTAAACTCCACGATCAAAAAATTCTTCAACAAAGGGCTATACTTTCTCCATAAAGCATAAGCCAATTAGTGTATTTAATTAAAAGAAATACGCCGGCTTTAATCATTCTGTCTGTATTTACTTCCTGGAGTACTGTTTTACCTCCAAAAATGTTTGATCAGATTCATCTCTGTATTTGCAGAGGCGCTCTTTCTCTTCCACTTTCACTTAATTCTTTTACTACAAATTCACATATATAATAATAATAATAATAATAATAATAATAATAATAATAATAATAATAATAATAATAATAATAATATAATAATAATATAAATTTTATTTTTAACTCAAGGCCATATACACAGAGTAACACAGTACAGACAGTAACACACACAATCTAGATACATCAGATAACATGATAAAAAAATGGATACGCGGCAATACCACACTAAACTGTTGCTGAAGTAGTATAAATGATAGTAGTAATCATAATAATGGTATTAACAGTAATAATATTGCGAGTATGTTTTATAAAATAAGCACTAAAAGTATTAATAATTGGTGAACAGATGGTATATAATTAAATCAAAGCTAGAGACTTATGGTGGGTTGCAGTATTCAAGTCCTGAGGGCTACAAATACGAGAATTGAATTTAGACAATTTCTAAATTGATAAGTAAAAATATATATATATATATATATATATATCTATATATATATATTATATATATATATATATATATATAATATATAATTTTAATATATATATATATATATATATATATATATATATATATAGCACAAGAGGCAGGTAGTTGCTAAATACTTCATCAAACAATCGTCAGATGGCAGTGATCGGCAATCTTAATAGTCATATAATTTCGACATGCCTGTCTTTCTCCAACTTCATATATATAGATAAATATATATATATATATATATATACATATATATATATATATATATATATATATATAATATATATATATATATATATATATATATATATATATATATCCATCCATTCAGGAAATCGCAGACAACCACATCAGAAGAAACATTTATTAGAGACGTTCGCACATACAATGTGCATCTTCAGTCTGTTGAGATACATCCATATTAGCATTCAATAATAGCAGGATTCTTAATATAGTAAAAGGATTAAAGTTAACTTAAAATTGACATAAAGGACTAAAAATTGACAAGTAAAACTAAGAAGTAAAAGGTACAAATAAAAAACAAAAAACAAATACCAAGGCGCATCCAACCGTTAGTTGAGAAGGAGGAGGTAGAATGACTAGACTTGGGCAAGAAGTTAAACGTTGACTATGCCAGATAAAGCGGAGAAGATGAAACTCCACTATTCAACGAGGGAACAAGACGTTTAATATATAATGATTCTAGAGTAGTTATGTAATCAGTCTTTAACCGAGCCTAAAATAGAGAAGTGTTGTTTCTTCACCTCTATCTTGCAATTGATTGCGTGGTTTTTTATGTTTGAGTGTTCAGGCCAACTTAATTTTTGACCGGTCCTAAAACTAAAGCCCATGTGACTGCAGTATCTCATCTGCAGCAGCCTCTTAGTCGATCCAACGTAAATTCCGGGACATCCTGGCACGTAAATTTGTATCCACGTTGGATCGCATGAACTGCTGCAGACGATCTTTGCAGGTAGAAAAAAGAGCTATTTTGCATGGGTTGTTAGATATAAGTCTTATATTTAGACAGGGAATTTCACTTTCAATAATTCTAGTTAGGTGGTGTGAAAATTTGCTATTGTAGATATAGGGTATGGAGGCATACATTAGTTTCTTTGGTACGCCTATCATAGGAATGGGTGGTTTAAAATGCAAAGCTAAAAGTTTGTTAACAATATTAAAAAAATACATTATTAGGGTACGAGTTTCTTTAGAAGATATTAGATAAAAATCAATTTCTTTATGAAAGATATCCCAGTTTGATGGGTATTTTATTGCTCTATGAACCAGAGTGGAGATTGCATTAAGCTTAAAACTCTTTTAACAAGAGCTATAAAAATTGGTATTTGTTTTTTATTTGTACTTTTTAATTCTTAGTTTTACTTGTCAATTTTTAGTCCTTTATGTCAATTTTAAGTTAACTTTAGTCCTTTACTATATTAAGAATCCTGCTATTATTGAATGCTAATATGTATGTGTTTTTATCTCCAACAGACTGAAGATGCACATTGATGTGCGAAACGTCTCAAATAAATGTTTCTTCTGATGTGGTTGTCTGCGATTTCCTGAAATGGAGTATGTGATATACCTGCATAGCCTATATATATATATATATATATATATATATATATAAGATATATATAGTATATATATATATATATATATATACTATATATACTATATATATATATCTATATATATATATATTATATATATATATATATATATATATATATCTATCTATCTAATATATAATATAGATAAGATTATAGATATATAGATATATATATATAGATATATATATATATAATATATATATATATATATATATATATAATATATATATCTATATATATATATATATATATATATATATATATATATATCTATATATATATATATTATAGTATATATATATATATATATATATATATATATTATCTATCTATATATATATATATATATATATATATATATATATATATATATATTTATATATATATAAATATATATTATATAGATATATATATCTGAAATTATAGATATATATATATATATATATATATATATATATATATATAGAAAAGAGTAAAACCAGCACTTGTACATAAAACATCCTTATTTTCTTATGACTACCGGTTTCGGAGTAACTGTCTCCATCATCAGGTCTATACAAAAACACAGAAAGAAAAAAAAAAAATTTAAACAATCACTAAATTACGATCGATCATTAGAATGAAGAAGTGTTACACAAAGGTTACATTGTATATATAATAAAAACAAGTAATGTACAAGCATAAAAAAGGGAAGTAGTAATATATAAAAATAAATAAATAATAAATATAAATAAATACCTGCATCATGAAGGCATACAAACATACACACTAAAAATTTAAAAACACAGCATCTCCGTGGACCTCTCGTTGTTACTGAGGGAAGGTTTCAACTTAAAGTGTAGAGACTTTCTACTATTGCCAGCTCCATGGGGGCCACTCGACTAGAGGAGAATGGAAAATGAATCTAACCTAAGAGGGTGATCACTATTTTCTGCGTGATCCCGTATGGCACTGAATGGTGGTTTTGCTAAAAGCCTGTTTGTCCTAACTGATCTTCCCAAGTGTTCAAACCATCGTACACGTGCTTGGCGCTTTGTTTTCCCCACGTAAATTGCATTACAGCAATTGCACTCGTATTTATATACAACATGAGACTGTAGTTCTGGGGGTACGATGTCTTTGTACTTGAAAACAAACCACCAATAGTATACTTAGGCTTGAACACTACCCTAACATTAACTTGAGGATAAAATTCTCGTAAAAGTTTTAGTAGTCTATTTTTAACAGAAAAACTCTTATTACCATAGAAAACCATGGTAATAAATACAGTACTGCTTTATTGGCTTTTAAAATGGAAACTTTCGGGAACAATAACTTTTCTAGCTGTTTAACCAACATACGTATCTATGAAAGCATTATTAAAACCGTTTTTTTGAAGCATTTCTTTTATAAACTGAAATTCTGAATGAAGACTAAAATAATTTGAACAAATGTTAAAGGCACGGGTCACAAGTGTACAACTAAATTGCGTTTATAAACTATTGGGATGAATGAAGAGAATTTAGTTGTGAGTCCTGTAAATGTTGGTTTCCTGTAAACTGAAGTTGT
>NC_061087.1:15167266-15177266 GCF_015104395.2 Macrobrachium nipponense
TAGGAAGTTAGGAGACGTCATGGCAGAGGATTTCTCACGAATGTGCTCTTGAAAAAACAAATATTCCACATCTTGTTGTAGCTAAGAATACAATCCTACCAAACTAAGTGGCACTAAACTTGATGCGCCGGAACTTCACACTGATTGCAACAGTAGTCTGCCTAGCGTTGTGTTACAGAAGTTAAGGCAATTGAGAAGGTTATCAGTGTTGAGGCTGAACTTCTTCCTGCGATCTTCACCTCTTTGATCCTTTCTGATAATACTGGTCACAGCCATGTTGTGCACTATTTATTCATGTTCTTTTACTACCGTTTCTTAACCTCTTCCTTTTCCTCTTACTTCATCTCCTAATCTTGCTTGCTTTTGTTTTGAAAGCGTCTGATAGCCTTCTGTACCCGTGGGCAAGGAGTCCTGTAGCAGACTATTTCCATGTCTGAGTGAGAATATTTT
Source organism: Macrobrachium nipponense (assembly GCF_015104395.2). NCBI lineage: Eukaryota > Metazoa > Arthropoda > Malacostraca > Decapoda > Palaemonidae > Macrobrachium > Macrobrachium nipponense. Next base: position 15,167,717 of record NC_061087.1, read on the forward strand.
TCTGATCCAGCGTGCGGGAATACTTGAAATAATATCCATAAAGTATTTTAGTAATCTTAGTACTGTTCTGTAATAGAGAATGACTATTTTTCCCACAGATCATACACAGAATTATTTTTATTAGTTCTTCTTCTTTTTTCCGAATAACTTTTGTCTTATTTAAAATTTATTCACTATATATTTATTTATTTATATTTTTTGGGGGGTAGGTCGATAAGTGTTTCAGCAATACTTTTTCTTCATCGGACATAAAAGAAATTAACAGGTGAGACTAGCTCCCCGACGCAATAGCTGAAAGTAGACTTCATAAAGCGAGTTACTATCCCATCGAGAGCGCTGGAAGGAGCCTTTATAAAGCGAGTTATCCCATGGAGAGCGCTGGAAGGAGCCTTTATAAAGCGAGTTATCCCATGGAGAGAGCTGGAAGGAGCCTTTATAAAGCGAGTTATCCCATCGAGAGCGCTGGAAGGAGCCTTTATAAAGCGAGCTATCCCATCGAAGCTCTGGAAGGAGCCGTTATAAAAGGAAAGAGTTATCCCATCGAAAGCGCTGGCGTTGCAAAGAATCCCCACAATAACAAAAACGGACCGCCATTATTAACTAGCCACCAAAGCCAAATTCCAATATTTCCACAAACGACCATTTTCTTCGACCGTTGTTTTTCCAGAATCTTTCCGGTCCCGAGGGAAAAACAGCCTGGCAGATTGGAGATGCTGCCTCTCTACCTCCCCACATCCCCCCCTCGCCCCACCGAACTAGATTGCCACCATAATTTCTTGGCCGCCAGATCTCATTTCATTCAATGTGGTGATTTTACATCTCAGCGCCTTCTGTTGGTACACTTTTCCGCCATATCGAATCTCGCATTTGCATCGGGGGGCAATAGACGTTGCCGGGCGAGAGGATATTACATTAAGTGCCTCGTCTATGGAAGGTGTGGTAAAATATTTTCGAAAACAGCTTTCGCTTCTCCGTTTATAGTATAGGATCCCTCAGCCTTCACTCTCGTGGATTCTTGATTGAAAGCTAAGCTTTCCCTTCAAAAAGCAATATTATGCTGACGTTTAACGGGTTCCCATGAGCACATAAACTGCAGAGCAAGATACACATTTCTCTGCACACTGAGTTATAGAAGAATCTTTATATAACCTGGAACATTTGGAAAACAAGCTTTTATTCATAGTTTCTCCCCTTAAGATAGATTTGCTTTGTGGGCCAGTCTATTCTTTCCTTTCACTGAAAACGGAATACTTCTATTGCACTGGCAATAAAGGGATTAGGCTTAAAATAGTGAAATGAAGGCCTATCTTTACAACACGCACACACACACCACACCGCACACATTTATAATATATATATATATATATATATATATATATATATATATATATATATATATATATATCAGCAAAAGCCACAGGGAAAATTTAAAAAAAAGAAAAGATAGAGTGCCAAGTGCTTTCGTGTATTTAACACATCTTCGGGGCGCAATGTAATACAAAACGTAAAAACTAGTGAGCAAGAAAGTTCTCACAAAAGCAAAGTGGAAAAGAATTACATATATGTACAATAAGGACATTACAAAACAGAAACAGCATTCGTCCAGATTACCCAACCATTCAACCACCCCAACAAGTCAAAAGAAAGAGATTAATTGCCCAATGACCCAATTACTTACAGAAGAGACTATATATGTATATATATATATATATTATATATATATATATATATATATATAATATACATATATTTACGCTTATACATATATGTATGAAATTGTAATAGCCACAATGCCCTTCTCGTAGTCAGGTCGTTTCCAGGACCGGACATCACAATTTCTTCTTCAAATTTCTTTGAACTTGGATCTTTCAGGTTTTGTAGTGACAAGCGTATCAAAAAGAGGAAAGAATTCAAGAAGTTAAGAGGGCATTGTGTCTATTACAATTTCATATGTATCCGGTAAAAAAACTGACCAGTAGATTCTACACATAGTATATGTATATTTCAAATGGGTGGCCCCAAAGCCAAACACAAATTTTTGTGCACAGTTTCCCGCTTCTTGGATAGAGACCTAAAGATTTAATCCCACAAATCTTCCCAAGAGTTCCTGACAATACGATTTTATCATCAACCAATAGTTTTCCATTCGCTCTACATGAACAAACCATCGCAATTACACTGATCAGCTTTAAACCTTCATAATACATCGTAGTTAGACGTATCTCATTCTTTAAACCATCTTACTACACGTGTGCGAGCAATGTCATTTAAAACAGCTGTTTCCATTCTCTTGAATTGGGGGGGTTCAATATCTGCAGTTTACCCGAAACAGAGGAGTCGGTTCAGCAAACGTTTTATACATTCCAACTTTTGTTTTCCGGGACTCCCTTCTCACCAAAACTTTCAGCAGAACTGCAGCCCATTTGGTCATTTTCTATAGTGGCATAAGCGGCATGCTTTTAAGGACTGTGAAAAATAACTGTGGGAGTGAGAAGTTAAAACAAGAGTCTTGGTCAGCAGCCTTAAGCAGCAAATGACAAGAAAAGGAGTTATACGGGCCTAATGGTGTTCACTTCCTCCCGAGTATATCGAAGAAATGCAAGTGGAACGAAGACAACCCAACTCAAATTTCCCGGTAAAGAAATGAACACGGCAGGAATTTTCAGGTTTGTTCTCGTAATGGCGTAACTGGAAGCTGAAGACAGCCAATTGGCAGACAATTTAGGCGATTGTACGGCCAGAGAAAGCCAGTTCATACGCAATTTAGGCCTCCCGGGGGCGATTGATTCCATAGGGAGCGATTGATCCCATTGGGGACGAATCAAGAGGCAATTAGTAAAAAAAAAAAAAAAAAAAAAAAAACGCCGCGTTTTCGGAATCATGCTTGTTAGTACAGTTTATTTAGCGCTGTATCCCGGCTCACAACGACACGGTACATGAAATCCGATCAATACTTTTCTCTTTCCAATTAACGAACAGTGAGTAGGATAAGGTTGTTGGCTATATTACTTTTCAGTCTGTCATCCATCAATCACAACCTAGCGGCTATGGCTATCATGTGTCCGTCTCTGTCAAGTGTTTGTCGGCAACTGAATGCTTTTGTAGGTGTCTGTCAAAGGCGTCATCACACATCAAAGTTCACCGAAAAGGAAAAAAAAAAACAAACAAACAAACAAGAAAAACTGACGTAAAATTTTCGGTGCATAATTGGAAAAAAACAAGAATGATGCGTCAATGTTAAAAACTAAAGTTCTCCAAAAAAAAAAAAAAAAAAAAGGATTTCTTGTAACATAACAGAAATCATTCATGTAGTACATGATCTTGACGCAATAATTAACCCGATGTCACAACTATAAAAATGATTCACCTAGAAATTTGAGCCGTTCCCACGATAAATAATTTTCAAAAGTTAATACATACAACAAGCACTCTCTCTCCAAGCAAAAGACACATCGGTATGCGGCGCCCTCATCTTTTCGCAATTCTTTACCCATGGCGCATTCCTGATCTTATCTCTTTTTCCTGAAAGGAGACCGACTAAGTCCTTTAGGTTCGCCAGGATTAAAAGACTAAAAAGGACGATTGGATGATGATGATGAGATGATATGATGATGATGATGATGATGAGAGAGAGAGAGAGAGAGAGAGAGTTTTTTCTCATCTCATAACAAAACCAAGTAATTTGAAAAAAAGTAGTTTCGAATTCATCAACTTTATATCTTTCAAGACAATACTGCTTCCGGACTATTTGTTTTACAAATGATTTTGATCAACTTTATTTTCCTTTTAAAAGCTCAATTCTTAAGATTACCCAATTTTCTATTCATTTCTGTTTCTAACGTTCAAATAGTCACAACAATATTTCTGTTCTACAATATAACTCATATTTCACTTCGCAAACTACGAGAATCTAATTTCAAGTTCAGCTTTATTTTCTGGTTACCCTCTGCGCCTTTTGTGACTTAATCTGATTCAATTATTTCGTTGAGGCTATTCACAAGAATTATTTTGACGGCAACGATGCAATATCACGATTACTATTCAAAGAAAAATGACATATTTGACTAGACCTCTTTTCCACGCCAAAAGGCAGTTTACTTGAAGGAACGTTATCCAAGCGTGGGTCAAATTCTCTCTCTCTCTCTCTCTCTCTCTCTCTCTCTCAACTTAATCTGGCATTGTTTTCAAATCGAGGGAAGAAGCGCTATCTGAACCATCAACTCGGAAACGCGTGTACAATGGTTTCTATGGAAACTAAATGGGTCTTTTATGAGATTCCGATAAGGTTACAAAATACATCCCTGCCTGTGAACGGCATGTGTATCTTTATTCCTTGTAAATGTATTCACTGTGCCAAAGTATATTTAAAGTAAACTCATCAAAATCATGATTCCAATAAACGTTTTACTACAATCATTACATCTTTACCAACTATGTTTCGTGGCATCACATTAATGGTACTAATAAGTTTATTTCTTTCTAATGTCCGTGTAATTCGAGTTACAGAAATATCTGACGTACCATGATTACAATGATTTCTTATATGCGGCAACAAACGAGAGAGAGAGAGAGAGAGAGAGAGAGAGAGAGAGAGAGAGAGAGAGAGAGAGAGAGAGAGAAGAAACAAATCCAATAAAAATTTTCATACATTTTCCGAAAAAGATAAACTGTCCGATAGCTGAAGACGTCCTCTTCAGCTATACCTGCGTTACGAGATATCTATATCTAAAGACTTTTATTTAGCATTAAATCTTGAACAAGCAGCCAGGGACCTTCAGCATCATCACACTCATGCTGAACATAGTAGAGACGCCCATATTGGCAATATAGTCTCCAACCCGAAATTCTTTGGCTCGCAAGGAACACAAAGAACCAAATCAGGTTTAAAAAAAGTATATCATCATAATCCTCACCTTATGAGTGCACTGACATATTATATTTGTATGCTGGACATACTATAAGCTTTAGAAGTACAAGTCTATGAAAACAATGGTGAAGCCATTGCAATCTTTCACTGTAGGGTTCATTATCACGATGACGATTTTTTGCTTCCCGGACAACTTTGGGAGTTCAGATCACGAAGATTAGGATCACAACTCAGTTTTGCATTTTGGATTCATACTGAAGAGGAGTTTTATATGTAAGATATATATATACATATATATCTTATATATAAAAATACTTAAATAAAGGTAATGCCATGGGGGAAAATGGAAACACGAGAACTACGGAGATCTTCCGGTCTTAACGACCCTTTACTTAAGGCAAGTAAAGGGTCGTTAAGACCGAAAGATCTCGGCAGTTCTTGTGTTTTCGTTTTCCTCCGTGACATTACCTTTATTTATACATAGCGTCATGTTTTATATATTTCATGATCAAGTTATTCATACATACACATAAACTTTTTTTAAACATTATGGGGTGGCCACGGGAAATAAAATAACGTTCACTACCAAAATTATACCTTAACCACTTTGATTGGGAATCCCTTTGCAGTGAAAACTTATAGATTATCGGCCTACATTCTTATTATTATTATCTATCTCTCTCTCTCTCTCTCTCTCTCTCTCTCTCTCTCTATCTATCTATCTATACGCTCCCGATTGCACACACATACATTACAAACATACATAGACTATAGATATTTGAATATATAATACATATGGATATATATATATATATATATATATATAAGATATATATGTCACACAGACATATATATATAATTTCTATGTATATGTTATATAATATATATATATATGATATATATATATAATATAATATATATATATATATATACATATATATATATATATATGTATATATATATATATAGATAATATAATATATATATATAATAGTATATATATATATTATATATATATATATATATATAGATATAAATATAATTAATATATAAATATATATATATATATCCATATATATATATATATATAATATATATATATATAATATATATATATATATATATATCTATATATATATATATATATATATATATATCTACTATATATATATATATATATATATATATATATATATAAGATATATATATATATATATATATATATATATATATATATATATATATATATATATATATATATATATATATATAGCAAACCATAAAAAAAGATAGAAAGAAACCAATCGGGCTGGAAGCGGTTTCCTCATTCGTGTAAATTCATAATTTTTCATCAAAGACCAAATCATTTTTTGTTCTTACCTGCACAGATGGTCTAAGCGTCCCCTTTCCCCACAGTTAAGAGTCTATTCTCACAAGTTCCCCGTCTCATTCAGGCCCAGTTCTTTCGAAAATGGCAACACTCGAGTTCTTTGAAGTTTCGCGTTTGAGGAAAGGTAATTTCTCCCGACGAATATCTGAACATTGACAAAGAACGGAGACAAAGGCCATCTCATCGACCCGAGCGGAAGCTGCGTCTTATCTGATATACAATGTACTTCCTGTATTTTTTTTTTACAAGACTCACGTTAAATGCAGGCCGATTAAAATTGATGATGTTATAAACCTAAGTACAAGTTTGTTCAAATTTCTTGTATTTGTGAAAAGGGAACGACATTCCTTTAAGAATACAGAGTAAATTCACCGTTAAGACAAAAAGGATCACGACAATTCTCAAATCTTTAATGTAATGGGATAGGAAGTAAATTTACTTTCAAAGGAAAAAAAATGAATTAGCTTTAAAAAAAAAATTGCCTTTCAAAAAAAAAAATTTGCTTCAAAAAACAAAAATTTAAATATTTTAATTTTAAGATAATTGAAATAAATTTACTTCAAAATATCAAAAAACAAAAATAATCTTCTTTAAAATAAAAGGTAAAATCCCACAGTTGACTGTAAATGCATTACTTTAATCTTCTATAAAGGAGTGAAAGATATTCCTTCTGAAATAAAGAAGAGAGAAAGTGGGGCTAAATAAGTAAAGGAAAGAAAAGGCCGAGGTATTTTGTGGAACCTTGTGGGACATCTTGGCCACAACGCCGCTAACAGCATTGTCTTTTGGGGAAAGATAGGACAGATATTTTTGCTGCGTTTTCTCTCCGTGAGAATTCTTCTTTTCCTTGACGTTACATAGCCTCGTGGTGAGGGAATGCTTTTCCGCTCCGTGTCCTCGATTCGCAGAGACTCTCTCTCTCTCTCTCTCTCTCTCTCTCTCTCTCTCTCTCTCTCTCTCTATATCATTCCGACCCATCCACATGTGCTGAGGTAATACAAGATTTGAGAAAAGATACAAGAATTTTTTTGTTCAAACATGTCTTTTTTTATCAATGGATTTAGACAATGTTATTAAATCAAGATTGAATGTACAAATAGTTGAGGATGAAGAAGAAGAGAGAGGAAGAAGAAGAAGAAAAAGAAGAAGAGGAAAACGGAAGAGAAGTAAACAAAAATGAAATGACAGAAAAATTAAAAAAAAAGGAAAACAAAGAACAAGATTAAAAGTATCGGATGCATAAGATTACTCATTGATACTACATATGAGGCAATAAAGCAGCTATACCTAACGAAGAAATAAATTACGATATGACAACAGAAAAGCAAATCCCGAAGAGGCTCTACCCAGATCTATACAATGGACGGGAAAGAGGAAAAAATAGACAAGAAAGACAAAATCTGCAACCTTTTGAAAAGAGGGAATTGCAGATTTGGAGAAAGATGTTACTACAAACATCCTAAGATATGTCAAAACTATGAAATATATGGTAAATGTGCATACTTAGATGGTATATGGGGATGATTGCAGAGATCTGCATCCAAAAATATGTAAAAACCTAAAAGAAGGAAAAGGATGTAAGTTTCGACAAAAAATGCAAATATATGCACCCTGTAGCCATGAATCATAATCAAATAAATAACCAACCAAGTAAATAAAATCCAAAATAAGAAAGAAACAAATAAAGAGAGAAATCAAGAATATCAGGTAAAAGAGAAAAGCAAACCACCAATGAGATATGCAGAGTGTCAGCAAAGAATTTCAAAGCATCAGCTCCGAAATTCTACTCAAGAGATAATAACTGTATTTATTATGCAAGAGGATATTGCAGAAACGGAGAAAATTGCAGATTCAGACACAAAATGAATAATTATGATGAGGAAGATCAAATATTATGGAAAAGTTGGATTTTTTAATGTCAGAATTTCTGGAATGAAAAAAAAGAACAACATAACCAGAACAGGAAAGAGACATGGGAAAATCCTTATACTATCAGTATTAAAATGAAGGAGAAAACACGCAAACCATCATAGTGATGAATGCGCAGGGTTTAGTTACGAGTAACTCAAAAAGAAAAATAGAGTACTTAGAAGAACTAAACCCAAAATGAAAAGAAAATAGATATAATGAATATAAGTGAAACCTGGTATTCCCAAGAGACTGGGAATGATGATCAAATAAAAGGGTTCCAAACTTATAGATCAGATAGAAAAAATAGGAATCAAGGGGGAACCGCAATTATATGGGAAAGACAAAAAACAAGGGAAAAATATATGAGAAATATAGTAACTCAGAATGTGAACTAATAGCGGTAGAATTTGAATCTGAAAAATTGATGAACATAGTAATATATAGACCTCCTAATACTAAAGAGTTTGACTTAATAATTGAAAAATTGGATGATATATGTAGAAATCACAAGGACTGGACTATTCTCCTATCTGGAGACTTCAACTTTCCTTTCGTAGAATGGAAAGAACGAATAGGAGATTGTGGTTGTACTTATACATATAAAAAAGAGAGTAATAGTAGTGCAGAAGATAAGAGGCAATTGAAAAGCTATTAGATATGCTACTAGAATACAACATTCAACAAATAAATCACCTGCCAACAAGAAAGGAAAATACTTTAGACCTAGTATTTGTGAACGAGATGAATTATGTTAAAGAAATAATAGTTTATAATGCGAGTATTTCAGACCATAATGTCATAGAATTAACAGTTCATTCCAAAGCAAGTGAAAATAGAGATAAGCAAGAAATGAAAAACGTGGGAAGGATATGGAAAATACAACTTCTACAGTAAAAATATAAAATGGTCAGAAAATTAATGAAGAATAAACAAAGATTGGGATAACATTTTCGTAAGTGATGACATAAGGGTAAATACGGAGATTATTATTATATATTGGAGATAATAGTGGAAAAATATATACCGAAGAAGAAAAGTAAACATCATTCATGCATACCAAGAGACAGAAGAATCTTGTTCCAGAAAATCAGAAAGTGGAAAAAAGGTCTTGCAAAAGAAAAAAATGCATGGAAAGTTATAGAACTAAAAAAAGTAAGATAGAAAATGCAGAAAAAAAGATTATACAATCAAAAGAAAATGAAAAACGGGACTTGGAAGAAAAAACCCTATTAAATATCAAGCAAAACCCCCAACTATTATACTCATATGCGAAGAAGATGAATAAAAGAAGAATAGAAATAGGCCCTCTGAGAATTGAAGGGAGATTAACGAATGAAAAAAGGAAAATTTGCAACATACTGGCAGAAACGATATAAGAGAGA
>NC_061087.1:15182266-15202266 GCF_015104395.2 Macrobrachium nipponense
AGATATGAATCAAAGAAATGAAGCTCTTGGAATATCTAGTGCCTAAGTAAAGAGTAGAGTGCAGTCGAATGGGAGCCTCAAGACACGGAAGGAATAACACTTGCAAGGGCTAATTCCCATGGGCATGGAATGACTGACAGAAAAGATTTAAAAATTTATTTACAATTTATTTATTTAGTTATTATTATTATTTTTTTTGGCAGGTCAATAAGTGTTTCAGCATTACTTTTTCTTCATCGGACATAAAAGAAATTAGCAGCTGATACTAGCTCCCCGACGCAATAGCTGGAAGGAGCCTTCATAAAGCGAGTTATCCCATCGAGAGCGAGAGCGCTGGAAAGAGCCTTCACAAAGCGAGTTATCCCATCGACAAGCCCTGGAGGGAGCCCTTATAAAGCGAGTTGCTATCCCATCGAGAGCGCTGGTGTTGCAAAGAATCCCCACAATAACGACGCCATTATTAACCGCAGAGCAAATTCCAATATTTCCGCAAACGACCATTTTCTTCGCCCGTTGTTTTTCCAGAATCTTTCCGGTCCCGAGGGAAAAACAGCCTGGCAGATTGGAGATGCTGCCTCTCTACCTCCCCCTTCGCCCCACCGAACTAGATTGCCACCATAATTTCTTGGCCGCCAGATCTCATTTCATTCAATGTGGTGATTTTATATCTCAGCGCCTTCTGTTGGTACACTTTTCCGCCATATCGAATCTCGCATTTGCATCGGCGGGCAATAGACGTTGCCGGGCGAGAGGATATTACATCAAGGGCCTCGTCTATGGAAGGTGTGGTAAAATATTTTCGAAAACCGCTTTCGCTTCTCCGTTTATAGTATAGGATCCCTCAGCCTTCACTCTCGTGGATTCTTGATTGAAAACTAAGCTTTCCCTTCAAAACGCAATATTATCATGCTGACGTTTAACGGGTTTCCATGAGCACATATGGCCAACAAATACACTGCAGAGCATGATGCACATTTCTCTGCACACTGAGTTATAGAAGAATGTTTATACTACCTGGAACAGTTGGAAAACAAGCTTTTATTCATAGTTTCTCCAGTTAAGACAGGTTTGCTCTGTGGGCCAGCTATTCTTCCTTTCACTGAAAACGGAATACTTCTATGCACTGGCAATGAAGGGATTAGGCCTAAAATGTTATTTCGATAGTGATACGATGGCCAATCTTTACAAACACACACACACACCTACCACACCGCACACATTTATAATGTATATTTATATATATATATATAATATATATATATATATATATATATATATATATATATATATATATACGTATATATATCAGCAAAGCCACAGGGAAAATTTTAAAAAAAAGAAAAGAAATGAAAGAGTGCCAAGTACTTTCGTGTATTTAACACATCTTCGGGGTGCAATGTAATACAAAACGTAAAAACTAGTCAGCAAGAAAGGTCTCACAAAAACAGAGTGGAAAAGAATACATATATGTACAATAAGGCCATTACAAACAGAAAACAGCGTTCGTCCAGATTACCCAACCACTTAACACCCCAACAAGTCAAAAGAAAAAGAGTAATGGCCCAATGACCCAATTACTTACAGAAGAAAATATATATATATATTATACTATATATACACACACACACACATATACATATATATATATATATATATATATATATATATATATATATATACATATATATATATGTATATATATATATATATATATATATATATATATATATATATATATATATATATATATATACGTGTATACATATATGTATGAAATTGTAATAGCCACAATGCCCTTCTCGTGGTGAGGTCGGCAACGTGACCTCTTTGTGATTATTGGACCTGCGTTCGTTTCCCAGGACCGGACATCACAATTTCTTCAAATTTCTTTGAACTTGGATCTTCAGGCTTTGTAGTGACAAGCGTATCCAAAAAGAGGAAAGAATTCAAGAAGTTAAGAGGGCATTGTGTCTATTACAATTTTATATGTATCTGGTAAAAAACTGACCAGTAGATTCTACACATAGTATATGCATATACATATTCCAAATGGGTGGCCACACAGCAAACACAAATTTTTGTGCACAGTTTCCCGCTTCTTGGATAAAGACCTAAAGATTTAATCCCACAAATCTTCCCCAAGAGTTCATGACAATACGATTTTATCATCAACCAATAGTTTTCCATTCGCTCTACATGAACAAACCATCGCAATTACACTGATCAGCTTTAAACCTTCATGATACATCGTAGTTAGACGTATCTCATCCTTTAAACCCATCTCACTACAGGTGTGCGAGCACGTCATATAAACAGCTGTCTCCTTTTTCTTGAATTGGGGTTCAATATCTGCAGTTTACCCGAAACAGAGGAGTCGGTTCAGCAAACGTTTTATACATTCCAACTTTTGTTTTCCGGGACTCCCTTCTCACCAAAACTTTCAGCAGAACTGCAGCCCATTTGGTCATTTTCTATAGTGGCATAAGCGGCATGCTTTTAAGGACTGTGAAAAATAACTGTGGGAGTGAGAAGTTAAAACAAGAGTCTTGGTCAGCAGCCTTAAGCAGCAAATGACAAGAAAAACAGTTATACGGGCCTAATGGTGTTCACTTCCTCTCGAGTATATCGAAGAAATGCAAGACAACGAAGAGAACACAACTCAAATTTCCTGGTAAAGAAATGAACATGGCAGGAATTTTCGGGTTTGTTCTCGTAATGGCTTTAACTGGCAAGCTGAAGACAGCCAATTGGCAGACAATTTAGGTTATTGTACGGCCAGAGAAAGCCAGTTCATATGCAATTTAGGCCTCCCGGGGCGATTGATCCCATCGAGGCGATTCAAGAGGCAATTAGTAAAAGAAAAAAAAAAAAGAAAAAAAAAAAACGACGCGTTTTCGGAATCAAGCTTGTTAGTACAGTTTATTTAGCCCTGTATCCCGGCTCACAACGACACGGTACATGAAATCAGATCAATACTTCTCTTTCCAATTAACGAACAGTGAGTAGGATATGGTTGTTGGCTATATTACTTTTCAGTCTTTCATCCATAAATCACAACCTAGCGACTATGGCTATCATGTGTCCGTCTCTGTCAAGTGTTTGTCGGCCGACTGAATGCTTTTGTAGGTGTCTGTCAAAGGCGTCATCACACATCAAAGATCACCGGAAAAAAACAAGAAAAAAAAAAAAGAAAAAAAAACTGACCTAAAACTTTCGGTGCATGATTGGAAAAAAATATGAATGATACATCAATATTAAAACTAAAGTTTCTCAAAAAAAAAAAAAAAAAAAAAAAAAAATGATTTCCTGTAACATAACAGAAATCATTCATGTAGTACATGATCTTGACGCAATAATTAACCCGATGTCACAACTATAAAAATGATTCACCTAAAAATTTGAGCCGTTCCCACGATAAAATTAAATTTTCCAAAAAGTCTTAATACCATTATAACAAGCATCTCTCTCTCCCTCCCGCGAGCGCGCGCGCGCAAGCAAAAGACACTTCGGTATGTGACGCCCTCATCTTTTCGCAATTCTTTTCCCATGGCGCATTCCTGATCTTTATCTCTTTTTCCTGAAAGAAAACCGAGGAAAGTCCTTTAGGTCCCCCAAATAAAAGTCTAAAAGATGATGATGATGAGAGAGAGAGAGAGAGAGAGAGAGAGAGAGAGAGAGAGAGAGAGAGAGAGAGAGTTTTTCTCATCTCATAACAAAACCAAGTAATTTGAAAAAAAGTAGTTTCGAATTCATCAACTTTATATCTTTCAAGACATACTGCTTCCGGACTATTTGTTTTACAAATGATTTTGATCAACTTTATTTTCCTTTTAAAAGCCCAATTCTTAAGATTACCCAATTTTCTATTCATTTCTGTTCCTAACGTTCAAACAGTCACAACAATATTTCTGTTTGTTCTAAAATATAACACTCATTTCACATTGCAACTAGGAGAATCTAATTTTCAAGTTCAGCTTTATTTTCTGGTTACCCTCTGCGCCTTTTGTGACTTAATCTGATTCAATTATTTCCTTGAGGCTATTCACAAGCATTATTTTGACGGCAACGATGCAATATCACGATTACTATTCAAAGAAAAATGACATATATGACTAGACTAGAGAGAGAGAGAGAGAAGAAACAAATCCAATAACAATTTTCATACATTTTCCGAAAAAGATAAACTGTCCGATAGCTGACGACGTCCTCTTCAGCTACACCTGCGTTACGAGATACCTATATCTAAAGACTTTTATTCAGCATTAAATATAGAACAAGCAGCTAGGGACCTTCAGCATCATCACATTCATGCTGAACATAGTAGAGACGCCCATATTGGCAATAGAGTCTCCAACCCGAAATTCTTTGGGTCGCAAGGAACACAAAGCTTTAGAAGTACAAGTCTATGAAAACAATGGTGAAGCCATTGCAATCTTTCACTGTAGAGTTCGTTATCGCGATGACGAGTTTTTGCTTCCCGGACAACTTTGGGAGTTCAGATCACGAAGATTAGGATCACAACTCACTCTTGCAATTTGTATTCATATTGAAGAGAATTTTACCGATATGGAAAAACTGTTTTGATATTACAAGTATTTAGAAATTATATTACGTATATATCTTATATATATTATATATATTATATCTATATATATATATATATTCTAATATATATCTATATATATATATATTATATATAGATAAAACACGAGAACTGCCGAACTGCCGAGATCTTTTCGGTCTTAACGACCCTTTACTTAAGGCAAGAAAAGGGTCGTTAAGACCGAAAGATCTCGGCAGTTCTTGTGTTTTCGTTTTCCTCCGTGACATTACCTTTATTTATACATAGCGTCACGTTTTATATCTTTCGTGATCAAGTTATTCATACATATACATAAATTTTTAAACATTAAGGGGTGGCCACAGGAAATAAAATAACGTTCACTACTAAAATCATACCTTAACCACTTGATTGGAACCGCTGTTGCACTGAAACTTCCTAGATTATCAGCTACATTCTTATTATCTCTCTCTCTCTCTCTCTCTCTATCTATACACTCCCGATTGCACACACATACATACACACAATACATATATATGAATATATATAATAGATATATATATATATATATATATATATATAAATATATATATAGATAGATATATATATATATATATAGATATATCTATAATATATATATAATATATAATATATATAGTATATACACACACAACATATATATGTATATAATATATGTATATATATACATATATATATATATATATATATATATATATATATATATAGCAAACCATAATATAGAAAGAAACCAATCGGGCTGGAAGCGTTTCCTCATTAGTGTAAATTCATAATTCTTCCTCAAAGACCCAATCATTTTTTTGTTCCTACCTGCACAGATGGTCTAAGCGTTCCCTTTCCCCACAGTTAAGAGTCTATTCTCACAAGTTCCCCGTCTCATTCAGGCCCAGTTCTTTCGAAAATGGCAACACTCGAGTTCTTTGAAGTTTCGCGTTTGAGGAAAGGTAATTTCTCCCGACGAATATCTGAACATTGACAAAGAACGGAGACAAAGGCCATCTCATCGACCCGAGCGGAAGCTGCGTCTTATCTGGTATACAATGTACTTCCTGTATTCTTTTTTTGTTTTTTAAAGACCCAAGTTAAATGAAGGCTGATTAAAAATTCTGTAAATTCAAACTGATGATGTTATAAACCAAAGCCCAAGTTTGTTCAAATTTGTTGTATTTGTAAGCAGGGAACGATATTCCTTTAGGAATACAGAATATATTCACCGTTAAGACAAAAAGGAACACGACAATTCTCAAATCTTTAATGTAAAAGGATGGGAAGTAAATTTACTTAAAAAAAAAAAAAAATTAGCTTTAAAAAAAATATTTGCTTTCAAATACAAAAAAAAAAATTGCTTCAAAAAACAAAATATAAATGTTTTAAGATAATTAAATAAATTTACTTTAAAATATCAAAAATAAATCTGCTTTAAAATAAAAGGTAAAATCCCACAGTTGACTGTAAATGCATTGCTTTAATCTTCTATACGAGGAGTGAAAGATATTCCTTCTGAAATAAAGAAGAGGAAAGTGGGGCTAAATAAGTAAAGGAAAGAAAAGGCCGAGGTATTTTGTGGAACCTTGTGGGACATCTTGGCCACAACGCCGCTAACAGCTTTGTCTTTTGGGGAAAGATAGGAAAGATATTTTTGCTGCGTTTTCTCTCCGTGAGGATTCTTCTTTTCCTTCACATACATAGCCTCGTGATGAGGGAATGCTTTTCCGCTCCGTGTCCTCGATTCGCAGAGACTTTCTCTCTCTCTCTCCTTCTTCTCGGCTCTCTCTCTCTCTCTCTCTCTCTCTCTCTCTCTCTCTCTCTCTCTCTGTTCACTGGTTTTCTCGTAATTTTTCTTGGTGGTTTCATGTCCATTTAGCCATTTCCGACCTTGACTTATAATTTTCACTTTATATTCCTTGTGCCTTTGACTCATGGTGAATAGAATTACTGTGAATACACGCACACTTACACATCCCACATTAAATTATATACATACATACATACATACATACATACATACATACATACATACATACATACATACGTATATATATATATATATATATATATATAACGACACACACATACATATATATAGGGTATATATATATATATATAATATATATATATATATATATATATATATATATATATATATATATATATAGAGAGAGAGATGAGAGAGAGAGAGAGAGAGAGAGAGAGAGAGAGAGAGAGAGAGAGAGAGAGAGAGAAGGAAACGTAGGAGAAATCCTACACTTCCTTGATGTTATAACAATGGTTTTCGACTATTGCATTAACTGACAGCCAGCCACTTTTTACGTCCTTCCATCTGATCCACGTATACAAACACGCACACACTCAATATCCAAGACTAGACATTTGTACTTGCAACAGTAACAAAGACATGTAACTGTAATCCCCATGTCACCCGCCATGTAATAATATTGGTACCACATGAAGCGTAGAGGATCGTGTAAAATTATCTCAATCAAAAAAATATTCCTTCCCCAGCTAAGGGGATATTTTCAACATCAAACGAAAAAAAAGTTAACAGGTCTCCCTCTGTATTAAGCAAAATGTATGTGTTCACAGCAACACTTAATACTTAATATGCACTGCCATGGCAGTAGGCATCCATGGCTAATCTAATATTCTACTAAAGCATTGCACCTGTGTACAATTTTTACATCGATTCTGCATTACAGAGACTTTATATACTATATAGTGTCCATATCCTTGTAAATATCTGATAAAGTCTAAAAAAAACCTCAATTCGAATCCAAACATTGTCAATCGGAAACTTGGAAGCAACAAGAAAAAAGCTAGAGATATGAATCGAAGAAATGAGGCCTCAAGACAAGGAAGGAATAACATTTGCAAGGGGTAATTCCCATGGGCATGGAATGACTGACACAAAAGAGATGACCTGTTCTAGCTTTTTTAAAAATTTATTTACAATTTATTTATTTAGCTATTATTTTTTTTTTTTTTTGGCGAGTCAAGAAGTGTTTAACATTACTTTTTCTTCATCGGACATAAAAGAAATTAGCAGCTGATACTAGCTCCCCGACGCAATAGCTGGAAGGAGCCTTCATAAAGCGAGTTATCCCATCGAGAGCGCTGGAAGGAGCCTTCACAAAGCGAGTTATCCCATCGAGAGCGCTGGAAGGAGCCTTCACAAAGCGAGTTATCATCGACAAGCGCTGGAGAGAGCCCTTATAAAGCGAGTTACTATCCCATCGAGAGCGCTGGTGTTGCAAAGAATCCCCACAATAACGACGCCATTATTAACCGCAGAGCAAATTCCAATATTTCCGCAAACGACCATTTTCTTTGCCCGTTGCTTTTCCAGAATCTTTCCGGTCCCGAGGGAAAAACTGCCTGGCGGATTGGAGATGCTGTCTCTCTACCTCCCCCTTCGCCCCACCGAACTAGATTGCCACCATAATTTCTTGGCCGCCAGATCTCATTTCATTCAATGTGGTGATTTTACATCTCAGCGCCTTCTGTTGGTACACTTTTCCGCCATATCGAATCTCGCATTTGCATCGGCGGGCAATAGACGTTGCCAGGCGAGAGGATATTACATCAAGGGCCTCGTCTATGGAAGGTGTGGTAAAATATTTTCGAAAACAGCTTTCGCTTCTCCGTTTATAGTATAGGATCCCTCAGCCTTCACTCTCGTGGATTCTTGATTGAAAACTAAGCTTTCCCTTCAAAACGCAATATTATCATGCTGACGTTTAACGGGTTCCCATGAACACATAATAGCCAACACATTTCTCTGCACACTGAGTTATAGAAGAATGTTCATATTATATCTGGAACAGATGGAAAACAAGCTTTTATTCATAGTTTCTCCCCTTAAGATAGATTTGCTTTGTGGGTCAGTCTATTCTTTCCTCTCACTGAAAACGGAATACTTCTTTTGCACTGGCAATGAAGGGATTAGGCCTAAAATGTTATTTCGATAGTGATACGAAGGCCAATCTTTACACAAACAACAAACAAACAAACACACACACACCACCCACCACCACACTCACTTATAATATATATATATATATATATATATATATATATATATATATATACATAAAAAATATATATATATATAAATATATATATATATATATATATATATATATATATATATATATATATATATTATATATATATATATAATATATATATGTATGAAATTGATAATGGCCATAGTGCCCTTCTCGTAGTCAGGTCGGCAACGTGGACCTCTTTGTGATTATTGGACCTGCGTTCGTTTCCCAGGACGGGACATCATAATATATATATATATATATATATATATATATATATATATATATATATATATATATATATATATATATATATATATATATATAGCAAAACCATAAAAAAAAGATAGAAAGAAACCAATCGGGCTGGAAGCGTTTACTCATTAGTGTAAATTCATAATTCTTCCTCAAAGACCAAATCATTTTTTGTTCTTACCTGCACAGATGTCTAAGCGTTTCCTTTCCCCGCAGTAAGAGTCTATTCTCACAAGTTCCCGTCTCATTCAGGCCCAGTTCTTTCGAAAAATGGCAACACTCGAGTTCTTTGAAGTTTAGCGTTTTTGTGGAAAGGTAATTTCTCCCGACGAATATCTGAACATTGACAAAGAACGGAGACAAAGGCCATCTCTTCTACCCGAGCGGAAGCTGCGTCTTATCTGGTATACAATGTACTTCCTGTATTTTGTTTTACAAGACTCAAGTTAAATGAAGGCTGATTAAAATTTCTGTAAATTCAAATTGATGATGTTATAAACCAAAGCCTAAGTTTGTTCAAATTTGTTGTATTTGTAAGGAGGGAACGATATTCCTTTAAGAATACATAGTAAATTCACAGTTAAGACAAACAGGAATACGGCAATTCTCAAATCTTTAATGCAATGGGATGGGAAGTAAATTTACTTTCAAATAAAAAAAAAATGAATTAGCTTTAAAAAAAATTTTTGCTTTCAAATACAAAAAAACAATTTTGCTTTAAAAAAACAAAATATAAATGTATTAAGATAAATAAATAAATTTATTTTGAAATACTAAAAATAAATCTGCTTTAAAATAGAAGGTAAAATCCCATAGTTGACTGTAAATGCATTGTTTTAATCTTCTATACGAGGAGTGAAAGATATTCCTTCTGAAATAAAGAAGAGGAAAGTGGGGCTAAATAAGTAAAGGAAAGAAAAGGCCGAGGTATTTTGTGGAACCTTGTGGGACATCTTGGCCACAACGCCGCTAATAGCATTGTCTTTTGGGGAAAGATAGGAAAGATATTTTTGCTGCGTTTTCTCTCTGCGAGAATTCTTCTTTTTCTTCACGTTACATAGCCTCGTGATGAGGGAATGCTTTTCCGCTCCGTGTCCTCGATTCGTAGAGACTTTCTCTCTCTCTCTCACTCTCTCTCTCTCTCTCTGTCTTTTCTCCTCTGTCACTGGTTTTTCTAGTTATTTTTCTTGGTGGTTTCATGTCCATTTAGCCATTTCGGACTTTGACTTATAATTTTTACTTCATATTCTTTGTACCTTTGACTTATGGTGAATAGAATCACCGTGAATACACACACACACACACGCACATCACACACACACACACACACACACACACACACACTATATATATATATATATATATATATATATATATATATATAGAGAGAGAGAGAGAGAGAGAGAGAGAGAATCCTACACTTCCATGATGTTATAACATTGGTTTTCGACTATTGCATTACCTGACAGGCAACCACTTTTTACGTCCTTCTATCTGATCAACATATACAAACACGCACACACTCAACATCCAAGCCTAGACATTTGTACTTGCAACAGTAACAAAGACGTATAACAGGAATCCCCATTCCACCCGCCATGTGATAATATTGGTACCACATGAAGCGTCGAGGATCGTGCAAAATGATCTCACAAAAAAGCTCCTTCCCCAGCTAAGGGGATATTTTCAATGTCAAACGAAAAAAAAGTTAACAGGTCTTCCTCTGTATTAAGCAAAAGGTATGTGTTCACAGTAACACTTAATACTTAATATGCACTGCCATGGCAGTAGGCATCCGTGACTAATTTAATATTTCTACCTAAGCATTGCACCTCTGTACAATTTTTACGTCGTTTCTTCATTACAGAGGCTTTATGCTATATGTTCCATATCCTTGTAATATCTGATAAAGTCTAAAACCTGCTCTTCGAATCAAAACATTGTCAATCGGAAAACTTGGAAGCAACAAAAAAAAAAGCTAGAGATATGAATCAAAGAAATGAGGCCTCAAGACCTGGAAGAAATAACATTGGCAAGGGCTAATTCCCATGGACATGGAATGACTGACACAAAAGAGACGACCTGCTGGGATTACAGACTCGGTCTGGCTCTTAGGAGGGCATATGAATAAGGGGAAAATCCCATGAGATAAGGATTAGAAATGACCGGTGGCTGAGGCTCTACATACTGAGGTCCTCTTGATATACGAAAGACATCAGCATGATGTTTGGCGATGATAACAAAGAGCAACAAAGGCCGGTCACAGGATAGTACCACGAAACGCAAGTTCGTAAATAAATCATAAGTGAGCCTTGAGGACAGATAGACATTAAATTTTCATATAGATGTTGATGACATACAACAGTGAAAGCCCATTTTGAACCCGGAGAATGAATCGATAAACACCTACTTTTAAAAGGCAGATGTTGATTTGTTTAAATCTTACAAAATTTTATCTAAATAACTTTCCACAAACAGATGAGGACCTTTAATTATCAAGGTATCAAGGAGCAGCTCATTGTCATTTCGGGTAAATAAGGTCGAAGAACTTTTTTTTCTAGCTGATACCGAAACAAGGATGTGTAAAAGCTGTAAAAGAATTCTTGAACTGAGCTGGCTTAGCAGGGACCTACTGAAAAGGAGGACAGAGTGACGTTAGCAGGGAAAATGAAAAATATCACAGCAATGTGGAGCAAAGAATCTGAAGAGGCAACTCTCAGAACAGGTGAGGCAATGAAGTTACTGAGGCGCGAACAAAAGCTTTGGAAGAGAATGGGAGAATCTACTGAAGCCAAAGGCGGAATGAATGAGAGGATCGTGGCCCCATTCTTCTTTCGGGAATTGAAGTGGGAATCCTGAATGAAAGTAACGAGGTAAAAGCTGTTGACGAAATTGTTTGTGCTGCATACGTGTCGTAAGAGCTGCAAAGGTAAGAAATGCGCAGGCGTGCAGAAGTGTTAGAAAGGTTAATCTAGTTGAAAGGATATTTTGTGATCGATTAGGTATGTGGACAGAATGGAGCACAATAAACTTGTGAAGAGCGTGTATTGAGCAGGACATTCGTGAAACGTGAGAGTGCATGAAATGTAAGAGGAGCAAAATGCAAAATGAGTAGGGTTTGATGTTCAGCTGTCGAACCTTTCGCATATGGTTAAGAAGCGGCTAATTCCGGGGGATGTTTTCTACACACTCGTCTATTCAAGATTCGAAAGTTAAAGTATGAATGAGAAAGCGATAGTTGAGTTTTTTCAATCTTCTATTCATTAACCTTTTACCTCAATCATTGCCATAAAATGCATCTTAATAACATCTCTAGGACTCTGGAGGAAGTTAATAGATATTTTCCGCTAAAACACTGCCGTTGATAAATGTTTACATTTCTTAAGTAATCAATGTTTTCATACGAAATTTTACTTTTGAATTTCAAATGAATGCGCCTGCTTAACATTCATTGCGTCTAATCCCCCCTACATTCCCACGGGCACATTCCGGCTAAAAGGCCACATTCATTTATTCATTCTCTTAAGTGAGTATTCATCAAACCCAAGTTCCCCAGGTTCTGTCATCCTTTTTCTTCTTCTTTTTCCTCTCTCGTGTTTACAACACTTCAGGGCGGGGAAGAGGGGGTGAGCACTTTTATATCCCGGACCTTCTGAGATGAACTTAATGTTTCTTTTTCAACGTAATTTGAGTTCACCCAAGTCAAACGGCGCGCTGCCACGGCTTGGAAAAAGTACACTTTTTGAGGAAGAAGAAGAAGAAGATGGGTGGAGTAAAAGGAGGAGGAGGAGGCCGGACTACATTTGTTTTGAAGTTTAAAATGAATTTCAGTTAGAAAACAAACCTCAACTTTCTTGTCAGCAATATTCAACTTTGGAGCTCAAGAAATTCCTCCAGGATTTCGTGTACTTTTTTTTTTGCTTAGGAGTTAATCTAGTTTTCTGTTGTCTGGGGCAGTACTACTTTCACTCCTTAGGAGTGTTAAACCTAGTTTAGTACGGAAAAGAAAAGTTCAGAATGTGTCGAATGGTTTTAGTTCGATACACAACTGAATATACGTATATCGTTATATATATATATATATACTAATATATATATAGTATATATATATATATATATATATATATATATATATATATACATATATATATCATACATACATACACACACACTATATATATATGTATATATATACATACACACACACACTATATATACTATATATATATAATATATATATATATATATATATATATATATATAATATATAATATATGTATGTATATATATTGTGTGTGTGTGTGTGTGTGTGAGTGCGACCACAAATAGTGAGCCACATATACCGTTTACCATCTATTCACTATACTCAAGGTCTACGAGCATATAGTGAATAACTTTTATTTGTGGGTCAGTATTTGTGGTCACACGCACATACACCTGATATATATGTAGAAATCTATCTAATGATCACTTTTTACTAGATACATATGTAATTGTAATAGCCACAATGCCATCTTAACTCTCGAATTCTTTGCGTTTTTTTTTTTTTTTGACCACGCTTCTCACTACAAAACCTTAAGATCCAAGTGCTAGAAATATGAAGAAATTATGATGTCCGGTTGCGGGAAACGAACCCGAGATACCATAATCCCAACAAGGGCTACTGGACATCATAGTTTCTTCATATTACTTGCACTTGGATCTCAAGGAAATGTAGTGACAAGCGTGTCCAAAAAAGCGCGAAGAGTTCGAGAAGTTATAAGGCAGTGTGGCCATTATAATCATTACATTATATATATATATATATATATATATATATATATATATATATATATATATATATATATATATATATATATATATATATATATATATATATATATATATATATATATATATATATATATATATATATAATTTAGTGCTTCTGATCCGGCTATGATCGAATCATGGTCGGGTTCACAAACAACACTAGACTATGGCTTTGACATCCGTCTGTCAATGGAGATATAATTTGATATCAGGTAAGTTATGATTCTATTTGGGTATAAGTTATTCTCATGGCATAGTGAATTCGATATTTAAAGATATTTATGGGTTAATATGTGTGAATGGAAAAAAAAGTCAAGTGTGTGTAAAGACGCACATATACACACACACATATATATATAATATATTATATATATATATATATATATATATATATATATATCATATTCAAACATTCATATATGTACTCCAACATCCTATAATCGATATACATACATATGCATATCTACAGTTTATATGTACATGTATATATATATATATATATATATATATACATATATATATATATATATATATATATATATATATATATATTATATACATACGATATATGCTACGCACACATATATAAGGACTTAAAATTTTCGACACGATATCGAACATATAACCGAAACCAATGTAAAACGAGAAAATCCACGGAAAGGGAATAACGATATTTATCACGAAAGAGGTGTGAGAGAAACTTGTCAGGTTTGTTCCTTTACCTGATTACAGTCCCCGAGTCACATATATGGCTGCTCTATCTGCTATGGAGTCGATAACGGAACCTAGATTCATTTTTTTTTTTTTTTCACGAAGTCGGCTAATCTGCCTTGTATGGCCCCATTGCCATTGCGTTATTCGATGTATTGCTGTTTGTTGAATGACATTATTATTATTATTATTATTATTATTATTATTATTATTTTATTATTATTATTATTATTATTGATTATTATTATTATTGCACATAAAAATCTCATAATAGAAAGTCATTAAAATGGCGAAAAAGATCCACATGCTATACGTGTAAATATATGTTATACTAACAACTACGTAGATTTCTTCACCACCAGTTTATTATTAATTGATTATTTTAATTAATTATTATTATTATGTTATTATTATTAAATTATTATGTTATTAATTTATTATTATTATTATTATTATTATTATTCTGTTAAAAAAGGATGGCAGAATTAAGCGAGTTGATTTTTTATATTGTTTTTTCTATTTTCCTTACAATTCGCTTCTCAGGCGATGTTTCTAAGTAACTGGCCAATATTCATATTGGGAATTTTCAAAAATTGTAAATGCTGAAGGAACCTTTTATTAGAACAAGATATCAGGTCCAGGTCAAGCAGAGGTCGTCGTCAGTGCCGGTATTATTCCGTAGGCGTAGTTCAGCTCGGGCCGGGGTCGCCTTTGGTTTAAGGGCTGGTATTGGTGCTGGTATAGTTGGTATCACGTGACGTTTCGACCTTCCCGTAGGTCAACTTCGGACGAGTCGGTTGAAGAAACTGTAGCAAGAAAGTTTGCGGAACGGTATTTATAGCGGCTCGGACCTAGAATTGCATTCTCATTTGCCTAAAAGAGGGTCTTCTACCAAAAAAAATAATATTATTATTATTATTATCATTATTATTATTATTATTATTATTATTATATTATTATTATTATTATTATTATTACTTTAATCGCCACATTCACGTGATAAATGCCTTTCCAATATCGAGTCACATAGATCTCGTAACTCGTAATATCAATTGTAAGGAGTCCATGTCTAAAGGCGGTGTTATCAAAAACACAATTACAGTTATAAGCGTATTTAGTTTTTACAGTCTTCTCAAATTGTCTAAAGATATCATTTGCATCACCTACTAAATGCTGAACACAATATAATAAAATGCCTTTGGAACAGAAATTAATAATAACACTAGGCGAGATCCCAAGATCCCTGAAAAGGAATCTAGAAAAACTAGAGGCTGAAATACCTCCAGGACTCATGCAGAAGAGTGTGATCCTAGAAACGGCGCACATAGTAAGAAAAGTGATGGACTCCTAAGGAGGCAGGATGCAACCCGGAACCCCATACTATAAATACCACACAGTCGAAATGGATAGAAAAAAAATAATAATAATAAAATGAAGAAATCCACGTTGCTGTAAGTGTCAATATATGTATTGAAAATATATATTTTGTAATATTTTTTATATACACTATTTACACTTAAAGAATTGTGGATTTCTTCACCATATTAGTGACTCGTAAGAGGTAATAATAATAATAATAATAATAACAATAATAATAATAATCCAAATTATTACTTTTACTACTAATATTATCATTATGGATCAATTTAAAGAGAAAACTGGCTTATTAAATACAGTTCTAGAGCAATATGTGGCAAAATAATAAAGTAAAAACGGTCATATGAGATTAACAGACTTTCGCATAGCAACCATTAGAAAACTAAAGCTAACCTCGTGACCTTAAGTCTAAACTTGACCGAATGACCTTTTGTCACGGTCAGAATGTATCTGGTGCGGTGATGAAACAACATGGCTGACTTGAACATAACACCTTGCATAAATAAGAAATAAGAAAAATATATAAAATCTATGCAATGACTGGCAGACGGACGGGGTGAAAGCTATAAAGTAACCTCATTTGTGTGATACTACTACTACTACTACTACTACTACTACTACTACTATAATTAATAATAATGATAATATATTTTTGTAAAATGTTTAGCATTAAACAAAAATATATTTTTAACACTACTGTGGCTTTTAATTGTCAATATTATAGCCTCGTTACGGAGGTTCCCTTGTTAATAATAATAATAATAATAATAATAATAATAATAATAATAATAATAATAATAATAATAATAATAATAATAATAATAATAATAATAATAATAATAATAATAATAATAATAATAATAATAATAATAATAATAATAATAATAATAATAATAATAATAATAATAATAATAATAATAATAATAATAATAATAATAATAATAATAATAATAATAATAATAATAATAATAATAATTCCTCTTTTCACGTTCGTCCTTTAAAGTAGTTTTATCTACATTTTCTTATATACGTGAAATGTTATAATAATAATAATAATAATAATAATAATAATAATAATAATAATAATAAAATAATAATAATAAACCTTTAAAATGGAATGTGCGCCCACTCGTTCAGCGACTTTCACATAAACAACAACAACAACATATTTTGCTGCCACATTGCCTCTCGGAGGCAAAATACAAATTATAATTTTCAGAAATGTGAATAATAAAGTTCAGACGAGACAAAAAAATAAATAAATAAATAAATAAAAATAACGATGAAAGCATTTTGCAAGAGATGCAAATATGACTTGTATCTGTGTGGACGGGATCTGGTTGAAATATTTAGCGACCTATAAACGCAAATCTGAGATTTGGAGAATTACTTATGAATCTTCAACTTCAAAGTAGTGCCGTAATTAAACATACACAAATATGCATACATACATACATACACACACATAATATATATACATACATACATGCACACACACATATATATATATGTATATATATATGTGTATATATATATATATATATATATATATATATATATATATACAAACAAGCAGACACATTTAGATATATATGTTTTTTTACATATATACACACACGCGCGCGCACACACACACACGCGTGCGCACACACACACACACACACAAAATTACATTACATATTATTATATGTTATATATATATTATATATATATACACACACATATATAATATCATATACATATAGTATGTATGTAATATTTATATATATATATAAAATATATATATATATATATATATACACACAACAATACTAAGTATATATGTTATATGTATGCACATACATACTCATGTGGTTGTTCCAGATAAAAAGATGCAGACTTTAATCATAACATACCTTGATCTTATTCATTGCTTGCCTTAATTTTTTTTTTCAATTCACATTTAATCCATGTTCGTTTATTGAGCGCAGTTAAAAATAGGCATGAAGATCGACCAAAATGCCTAATTCTGAAATGGCGAAATAAAACGCGTTGTATTCAAATTGGAAATATCAATTAGGGATTCGGAAAAATGGAAGATGCAACGGCGGCATTCAATATCGATATAAAATTTCGAGCGAGAACAATATCGCGTGGAAAAGAGAGAGATAATGAAATGAAATTCTTCGCTACACGCGGATTGCTTTTCGCGTTTATTCAAA
Source organism: Macrobrachium nipponense (assembly GCF_015104395.2). NCBI lineage: Eukaryota > Metazoa > Arthropoda > Malacostraca > Decapoda > Palaemonidae > Macrobrachium > Macrobrachium nipponense. The sequence continues at coordinate 15,200,269 of NC_061087.1, forward strand.
GAAAAATTTGAATAAAAGGGGTGTTGATAGATACTCTAACTGTTACGTGTGCTTCTGAGGTAATGCCATAAAAAAAACTTGAATAACATTGTGTTTTAAGCGGCTGAACATAACCTCATTTGCGTCAGAGAAGACTCGCCAAAATAATGCGGTTGTGAAAAGGGGATAAATAAAAGATACCTTTAATGAAGAAAGTCAGAAAAGGATTCGGATACACAAAGGATCAGAAGAGGGAAGAGATGAGAGTAGTATATATATATATATATATATATATATATATATATATATATATATATATATATATATATATAAATTCATCTTCTATGACTATATAATGGCTTGAAAAATATCTATCTTTGTTATGAAAAGCAATGGAAAGCAATACAAATACACATTTTGCTTTAGTTCAAATGTACACATGAGAGTGCAAAAATAAAAGCTGTGAAAAGGTATGTTTCAAAAATATGTAAATAAATATAAACAATGTTCATTAGCTACAAAAGTAAAGTAAAGGTAGTTGAAAAACGATTTTTGTGAGGCGATGAGGTGTATAAACAAACTACTATAACTTGGTTAATTAAAAATACGAAATTAAACATAAAACAACTATATATATATAAATACATATACATATATATACACATATATATATATATATATTATATATAATATATATATATATATCGTATTGTTTTATGTATAATTTTGTATTCTTTTAATTAACAAGACTAGTAGTTTGTTTTACACCTCATCAATTCACAAAAATATGTGGTATTTATAATATTATTATATTATATTTATATATATAATATTTATATATTACATTATAATAATATATAAATATAATAATAATATATATTTATTAATCCACACATATAATATATATATATTATATATATATATATATAGTTATATATATATTTAATATATATATATATACCACACACATATAATATATTATATATATATATACATATTATTAATAATACATATATATTAAGTATAACATATTAATATACAGTATAATAACATATAACAATATATAATATAATACAATATATTATATATAATAAAAATAGTATTATTAAATATACATTATATAATACATTATTTATATATTATAATATATATTTATTTATCATACATTAATATATATTATAATACATTATTATATATTATTACAATTATTTATTATTATTATATTATATTATTTATTTATTATTTACATCTAGTATATAATATAATTATATTATATATATATAATATATATTATATAATTATAATATATATTATATAATATATAATATATATATATATATATGGCATTTATTTATTATACATATATGAAATTACTATTTATTATATTATATACTTATATATATTATATATATATCATATATATTATACTTATAATCATATACATATATAATATAATATATTATATAGGTATATTAACAGTACATATATATATTATATATATATATACTATAATTAAATACATATATAAATACATATATAAATATATATTATATATATATAATATATATTATATAGTTATATGTATATCATAATAATGTAATACAATATAATATAATATATATTATATAATATATATATATAATATATAATATATTACTATATATATATATATATATATATAAATTATATACAACCACATATAAATATATAAATATATATATATATATAATATTAGATATATATTAATATATTATAGAATATTATATATATTTATATTTATTATACACACACATACATACGTATATATGTGTGTATATATAAATATATACATATATATACAATGTATGTACAACATGAGGAACAAACTGATTCCCGCGTAATATCCGTCTATGCGATTAGACAGCTGAAGATCTACTGTAGTATTGGCCATACCCCAAACGCCCACCAAAAAAAAAAGAAAAAAAAAAAAAAAAGCTGAGACCTCTTCCAGATATGAAGCACTGAAGCGACGACTGTCAA
>NC_061087.1:15207266-15227266 GCF_015104395.2 Macrobrachium nipponense
TCTCTCCCCTCACCCGTTCACCTCGGAAGATTTAAGATACTTGTTCGGGGCAAGCGACGCTCATACCCAGAGTACATAACTCTCCTTAGCCTGATAAGATTTTGTCGGCGTTGATATATTGCTAAGTAGACGTCCGGAGAGAAATGTGCAGGTGAAATATGGCGGCGGATACTTGCATGAATTTATTTACGGCATTAATGATGGTGGCACTCCCCGTCATTCAGCGGAGGTTCGGGGTCGTTTCCTTGAACGCCCGCCCGCCCACTCGATACCCGTGGCACTTTATCGAAGCCGCGTCGAAACCGGGGCCAAATTGATCCTCAGATATGAGGGGATGGATAAATTTAAGAGAGTACTATTAGGTAATTTCGTTCATGTGGGTATGCAAAGGGATTTCCTTGGAGTCAGAGTTATTCAGTTTTCTTTTCGAGGTATTTTCTCTATTTCTATATTATTTCTGTGTGGCATTATATACCTACATACATCATATATATATGTATATATATATATATATATATATATATATATAGATATATATATAGATATATATATATATATATATTATTGTGTGTGTGTTTGTATGTATGTATGTATGTAGGCAACATATGAAATAACATATGCTACTTTCAGAACTTCAGTTATTACTACTGGATTCATGAAAGTATGACTCCCCAAAGAAAAAGGATGTCAGTCAATGCTAATTTAACCCTTCAATCGCTGCTCAACATTAACAACCTGTGAAGAAAAGTTCCGCTTTCTCACGACCGTATCATACATATACCTAAGTTGACATTGTCAGCAATCTCACTTCCTTTACATGCAGTACGTTCACTTTTGACTTTACCAATATGTAAATTATTTTTGTCTACAAATTTCCCGTCCAACGACCTAGCGCTTTCCCAGACTCTTTCTCAATACCTTCACATCATTGCTAATTTACACATTTTTTTCGAGATAATTGACATATCTCATTATCTCAAAATGACTTCACTGCACCGTGATCAATATTTTCATCTCAGCTAAGCTTTTTATTTCCTTTTACCACACACTATTCTGCTGCTACATTTTCACCTTCTGAAATATCCTGGTCCCTTATTTACATAACAGGACGTCTGGGATAAAATTTACGTCCACAAGTCTGCATTTACTAACTTCTGCTTTCAAAATCTCTTAAAGACGTGATAATTCCTCCTCTTTTACTCTACGCGTATATGATTTGAGGTTTGCCGGACACGTGCAAAAACCATTATAAATGTACGACATGCCATTTCTTCACTATGAAAGAAACTGAATAAAAGAAAGACACTACACTTAAATCGTGAAAAGTCTATACTCCATATTATCAGCCGGTCATTTTAATAAAGAATATTTTCGAATCTCGACTCTGAAATGTTATAGAGATAACTGCCCCCTTCGTTATCTATTATCGAGGAATTCTAGTCATCCGTATCCACATCCACACCAGGTGTATCTAAAATATTGACACATTTCACTCAAAACATGTGTACTTTCATAAAGAATAATCTTGAATCGCCATTAATACACAAAGCAGGATTTTCTATCATATAGTCTGCTCATCTGAGAAAAAGAGGAAAGCAGATAAAGAGAAAATACAAAAGATAAATATCACATAATAAATTATGTATACATAAGGAGCTCTATTTACATCAAAAATTGGATCTTCTCAATGCCTTTACACGGCCAGAAAAACAGTTCCATTTCTTTAAAATGAAACACCCTTTGGTAATGGTACGAACGGTACGAACAACAGCTTATTATTGATCATTCTGGCTTTATGCCAGCACTGTTCCTTCTTCCTGGTGCACCACGTGGCGAATAATATTGCGGCACCTCAATAAGAGGAAGATTATTCTCAATAAAATAATTAATAAGACATGTTATCTATAATTCTAATTTATATGCAGATGTACACAATGCATACTTATTTCTAACATGCACAAACTGTATTTTTATTTGCGTCTTAACTTCTATATTTCCTAAAAAAAAATCCATAAAACCATATATCCATAATAGCCACAAGAACCTCGTAAACCCTCAATGTCCATAATGACTTTAATCAAAGCCACTTATTTGCAATAACCCAAAAGACATCTTAACTTCGCAATTTACTCAGTGTCAGGCATTAGAACATTATATTCTTAACAGGATCAAGGATCTTTTAATTTTCCGAGGCCATTCACCAGAACTACGTGTTCTTAATAACCACGAAGGCTTCTTCAATTCTCGATTTCCTCATTGACATTCATTTGAGCCACATCATCTGAATAGGGACAATGACGTCTGGGCTTGTAGTTGATTCTAAATCAAATTGGCAATTGAAAAAAGATAATTTATTCAGAAAAAAAAACATCTAAAATAAATCGCTATAACTTTTTTTTTTTTAATCAGCAAATGCTCCAGACGGAAAGGTCAACAAGTCAGCAGGTCGAAAATATTTCCCATGAGCTAACAGTAATTCACCATAAACGGTTCCGTGTAGAGAAAACAGGAGAGAGAGAGAGAGAGAGAGAGAGAGAGAGAGAGAGAGAGAGAGAGAGAGAGAGAGAGAGAGAGAGAGAATTTTATTCAAACATCAGGTCTGGTTGATGAATTAGCTATGACTCAGGATTCCCTTCAAAACATGTTGTGCCAATGACGGTAAATACGAGGATGCACTGAAGGCTTTAAAAGACTTGAATGGGTGAATTCCCAGCCTAAGTGGTGTTTAGATTGCCAAGTCAAAGACTATTATACGTCATATTTCGGAGATGGGGCGATAATTATTACATTATTACTAACCTCACGCTGTTTTAAAAGATACGAGATACTCACGCACATACATACAAGAACTCGGGAGAGGGAAGCATGACAACATATACTATATTTCTGTGCTCCCTCTTACCTCTTAGAAACGTCCTCGACTCAACCACATTAAAAGGTGGACACGGTTCGCACATCACATACTCTCTAAGTCTATCTCACCGTCTCAATATATATATATATATATATATATATATATATATATATATATATATATATATATATATATATATATATATATATATATATATATATATATATATATATATAATATATATATATATATATGCGTATATATGTACATACATACAGAAGAGATTAGTTAGTATGTATATATATACGTATATATATATATATATATATATATAATATATATATATATATATATATATATATCTGTATGCATAAAATTGTAATATACATTTTTTACAATATGCGGTGGTGCGTGTGTGTGTTTGTGTAATTTTATTAGTTAGCTCCTTTTGCCCCGAACGAATGTCTTTGTAGAAAGTTCAGTAGGCACTGAAAAATATATTATATATAATATATATACATACACACACTCGTATGATACATGCATTGCAAATGACTGTACAGAGAAAAACGCAAATACTCCTGCCATTCCTATCATAGTGATTACGTCAAGCCGAGAGAGAGAGAGAGAGAGAGAGAGAGAGAGAGAGAGAGAGAGAGAGAGAGAGAGAGAGAGAAGTACTTTCCATCTATATTACTGAAAAGAATATGCTCGAAACCAGGAGCACCGTTTGCACTCATTCTATTGAGACGTTTTGGCCCGAAGACATATTTAAAGAAAATAATAAATAAAAACGTCGATGATGTCATTCTAAGTGATTCTCGGGAATGATAGTGGCGCCAAATTCAATTAAAAGTTGACGACGAAAGTGAATGTACGGCTGACGATGATGATTGATAGGTGAAGTTATATGTGCGAAAATGCTGAAATAAAAAAAAAAAAAAAAAATGAAAGATCGGCTGCAGCAGCTCCTGACCGTTTCGGCTTATATTCAAAGCCATTGATATCAATTATTGCCTTTTTGAAACTAGGCTGAGATCGGTCAAGACCTGATTGGTTGGTCTGTTCTCTGTTTGGTTTAATTCAATACTATATATTTGTGCCTGTATTTACGAACACACACATACACACACACACACACACACACACACACACACACACATATATATATATATATATATATATATATATGTATGCATAAAAAAATATATATATATATTAAAAAAAATATAATAAATAAATATATATATATATATATATATATATATATATATATATATGTTATACACATTCATGAAAGAATGTATGTACAATTGAATTCAATTTATGCATGAAAATATTCATGGTATATATATATATATATATATATATATATATATATATATATATATATATGACATACACACATGTATATATATGTGCGTGCGTGCGTGCGTGTATGTATGTTATGTATACACACATATACATATATACATTTTTATCATGAATATTTTCATGATTATACATTAAATTCCTTGAACATACATTTATACATAAAAGCATACACACAATTCAAGAACTGTAGGCATGAATATTTTCACGCATAAATTGAATTCATTGGCCATAAATGCATTCAAGAACTATAAGTATGAATATTTTCATGCATCAATTGAATTCATTGCACATTCATGAAGAACAGTATGCATGAATGATCTCTAAATTGAATTCATTGTATAAACATACATACATACATGAATACGTACACGCACTTCAAGTACTATAAGTATGAATATTTTCATGCATGAATTGAATTCTTTGACCATACATACATACATACATACATGAATACATACACACACTTCGAGAACTATAAGTATGAATATTTTCATACATGAACTGACTTTTTTGACCATACATTCATACATGAATACTTACACGCCCTTCAAGAACTATAATCTAATTTCATGCATAAAAAATATAAGATTCTTCAAATAACTGAACAACTGAGGAACCAGACAATGGTCACCAAATTGCTAGATTTGATAAGTCGTTTTATAATTATATTGCAGTAATATTTCTTTCAAACAGATTCATAGTTAAATCAAAAAAATTTCTTTATAAGGGGAATTGTGATCTGCTCATTCAACTTGAAGACATGAATGCTTCACTAAAATGAATGTGCAAAAAAAAAGGAAAAAAATAGTGATATTACTAAAAAATTGAGAAGCTATAACAGAAGACAAAGATCAATGATTAAATAATTTTACAGACTAAACAAAAGGTCGCTCGATATCGATTTCCCGAAACCTTGGGAATAACTTCAACCCAAGGGGAATTGTAATAAGTAAGTGGCTCCCCCCAGACACTTAACTAGGCAAGTGTCTTCCCCCAGACACTTAACTAGGTAAGTGTCTTCCCCCAGACACTTAACTAGGTAAGTGTCCCCCCCTAGGCACTTAACAACAATTCCCCTTGAACGTCAGTTCTTCCTAAGGTCTAGAATTCTTTATCGGGCACAATTTTGTAGCTTAATGTGTAAAACGAAAATAAAAGTCACATGTGCATGTGACAAAATTCCCACACACACACAAATACACAAACATTAAGCCACAAACATCGTTCCATTTCGAGTTTCCTCAATACCTCGGGGATCACTTTCTCACCCAAAGGGGACTTATCATTTCCAAGGGCTTTCCCCCAAGCACTTGATCATAATTCCCCTTGGGTAAGAAAGTGATTCCCGAAGTACTGGGAGCTCGATATGGAACGATGTTTGTGGCTTAATGTTTGTGTGTGTGCGTGCGTGTGTGTGAATTTCTTGTCACATTAACGTGGTTATGTGTATTTACATATGCACACACATATGTGTGTCTGCATGTGTGTAAATACATAAACATGCATGTATACTATATATACATATATATGTGTGTGTAAGTATTTGTATACATGATATATATATGTATATATAACATATATAAATGTGTGCATGTGTAATATTTACAGAAGTATATATGTATGTATATACTTAATATATATATAACATATATATGCATTTATATATATTTACAGACATCCACACACGCATATATATGCGTGTGAATAACTTGTCCCAGACACTCGTAAAACGAAAATAAAAGTGACGTGTCCATGTGACATAAAATTCACACACACACACATACAAACACACAATCATTAAGCCACAAACATCGTTCCATATCGAGCTCCCTATACCTTGGGAATCACTTTCTACCCAAAGGGGAATTAATGATCAAGTGCTTGGAAAGGATAATTCCCCTTTGGGTGAGAAAGTGATTCCCGAAGTATTGAGGGAACTCGATATGGAACGATGTTTGTGGCTTAATGTTTGTGTGTTTTGTATGTGTGTGTGTGAATTTTATGTCACATGGACGCGTCACTTTTATTTTCGTTTTACGCAAGTGTGTGTGACATGAAAATATAGGCACAGACACAGACATATAAATATATATATATATATATATATATATATATATATATATATATATATATATATAGTATATATATATATATCATATATATATATATATATATATATATAATATATTATATATATATATATATATATATAATTTAAATATGCGTGTGTGCATGTGTGTAAAATACACAAGGACACATACACACACATTAATGTATATATAAATATATATATATATATATATATATATATATATATATATATATATAATATATATATATATATATATATATATATATATATGTGTGTATATATATATTTGTGTGTGTGTGTGTGTGTATGTATGTATGTATATTTAACATATATACATGTGCATGTCTATTTACAGACATGCCTGCACATATATATCACACACACACACACACATATATATATATATGTGTGTGTGTGCTTGTGTATTTACACACATGCACACATGCATATATGTTACATGTATACATATACATGCATATATTGTAACATATATGCATGTGTGTATGTGTAGTATTTAAATACATATAGGTGTATGTGTACGCATATGTATAACATATACATGCATGCATAGGTATTTACAGACATGCACACACACATGAACACCACACACATATATATATATATAAATATATATATATATATATATAATATAATATATATATATATATTATATATATATATATATATGTGTGTGTGTGTGTGTGTGTGTGTTTGTGAGTGGTGGTGTATATGTCTTTGCATGTCTGTAAATAGACACACATGTATATATGTTAAATATATATACATATGTGTGTATTTATATTCACCCATATATACATCATATGTATACATGTATATGTAATTTCCACACGTACACACATATATGTTTGTGCATGTGTAAATACACATACACAATTACATGTGACATAAAATTCACAACAAACGCACGCACACACACATTAAGCACAAACATCGTTCCATATCGAGTTCCCTCGATACCTCGGGAATCACTTTCTCACCCAAAGGGGAATTATGATCAAGTGCTTGGGGGGAAGCACTCGGGAATAATAATTCCCTTTTGGGTGAGAAAGTGATTCCCGAGGTATCGAGGGAACTCGATATGGAACGATGTTTGTGGCTTAATGTTTGTGTGTTTGTGTGTGTGTGAATTTTATGTCACATGCACACGTGACTTTTATTTTCTTGTTATACATTAATCTACAAAATTGTGCCCGATAAAGAATCCTAGACCTTAGGAAGAACTGCCACTCAAGAGGAATTGTTGTCAAGTGCCTGGGGGGAGACACTTATCTAGTTAAGTGCCTGGGGGGAGACACTTGCCTAGTTAGGTGCCTGGGGGGAGACACTTGCCTAGTTAAGTGTCTGGGGGGAGACACTTACCTATTACAATTCCCCTTGGGTGGAAGTTTTTCCCAAGGTTTCGGGAAATCGATATCGAGCGAGCTTTGTAACTTAATATTCTCCAGATCCGGGATCTGGAAACAAAGTCACTCGCACAAATTAACAAAAACACAAAATCCCATTTAACATAAAATAATTTTTTTATATCATTAAACTAAGAACAAAATGATTTTCCTTACAAACTTAACACTAATTTTTTTCTATTTTTTCATTTTATATTTTTTAGGGATTTTTTATTTTTATATTTTTTTGGGTGGATATTACTAACCACCTTTTCTATTTTTCTACAATTACAACAGTTATACTAAATCACTTAAAAACTAATTCACTTAACACTAATAATTTTTTTTTATTTTTTCCATTTTATATTTTTTAGGGCTTTTGTCTTTTATATTTTTTTTTGGTGGGGATATTACTATCCACCTTTTCTATTTTTCTACAAACACAACACTTTCACACTAATTCCTGTTTCTTACACTGGTGCCAAATACAACGCTCTTCTTCATCTTCCTTTCCTACTGTAGAGTTCGTCCTTCGCTTCAAAAGAAGTCGCCCAAAGTTACTACTCGTTTGGTCCTCTGTCCCCCGTCGAAGTTCCTCTTCTGACCTTTGGCAGCGACGATATCCTGGACCTCGTTAAAGAAACCAATGACGTCCTTTTCGTTTCCTCTAACGGTGCAGTTGTTAGAGGTTTCGTCCGCCTTGAGGCCTTGGAAGACGACTTTGTATTCGTTAATCAGTCTTTTGATGTTCTGTCCTCCTCGGCCGATGACCATTGCTCGTTCCTCCCTGTCTAGGAGGATTCCGTAGAGGCGATCTTCTATCCTGGTTAAGCCTGGGACGACTTCCTCCTGTGGGAAGTTCCTTCTTCCTTGCTGGCCTGTTTTATCCTTTCCTTTGGGCGTCATGGCTTCTTTAATGTCGATACAAGCGTCCTCCACATCCTTCAGTTGACCTTGTATGGTGACAAAGCCATCTGTTTTCTTGTGCACAATGATCTTGACGTTGTTGTATTTCTCGAGTTTCCTCAGATTATCTCCTTTGGGGCCGACTAGAAGTCCTTTGTTTTGGGCTTCTACTTCCAGGCGGTATTGGCCAGCCCCAATTCTGGTCAGTCCTTCAGTTGTGATGTCACAACTTCTTACACTGACTTCTTCAAGGAGGAGACGAAGGTGGTCATACGCCTTTTTAACTTGGTTCAGATCTCCTCCTAAAAAGCCTATTTCCCTCTCGTCTTCTTCTTTCGGAAGAATCAGTGTCACTTTGAAGAGGTTTCTGATTTCCCTGGCCCCTTGTCCGTTGAGGGCAAGAAGGAGGCGTCTGCCCTCAAGTCCTAAGTCGAACTGGTACCAATCTAAGCCCACAAGTTTCAGGTCGTTTTCTGCTGAAAAGTTCTGGATGTCGTCAGTCATTTTAGATATGACTCTTTCAGCTTCCTGGGCTTGTTTGAGTGGGCCGAAGATACTGATGTAGTTACGCTGATCATCTTGGTCAGGGAGGTAGATGGCCACATTCTGTTCCCTGATGAGTTTCCGAAGGGTTAGCTCTTGTGGTCCCAATATGGCCTCTCTGAATTCCTGATCAACAGTCATCACGAAATCTTCTTTTCCTACAGCAAAGAGCCCTTTTGAGACCTGAGTCAGCTCACTAATGTTGAAAACCTTGTCCACTCGAAATCTGATTTCATTGTAGACCTTTTCAACATTCTTCTTGGGGCCTTTGAGCTGGACAATTCTCGAACCATCGTTCTGGACGCTCATGACGACCCCGTGGACTTGCCTGGCCAACTTGGCAAATTTTCCTCCTTTGCCAATGATCTGACCCATGTCCAGGTCGTTCTCACAGTGGAAGGAGAAGGCTTTTCCTCCACACTGTTTGAGAGGTCCACATCTTCTGGGTCGTGTCGTTGTCCAGTTATCTCCCTTTGCAGGTCGTGTTACCTCAGGGTTTTTAATTGGGCCAGTTGGTTTTGTCATAGAGTTTTCAGCAGGGTCGGCACTTTTCGGCCCAGGGAGAATCTTTGCTACGTTAGCATAGGAAATTTTTTCTGATTCTTCCTGTACCTTCGCTTCCATTCCTTCAGGTCCATTGGCCTTGTCTTCCGGAGGAGGAAGAGGACTGATTTCCGCCTTTTCTTCCTGAGGAACATTTTCTTCTACCGTTTCCTTCACGGTGAGATCGGGCGTTTCCTCTTGTTCCTCGACCTTCTGTAGAATTCGAGCTTGGTTCTCCACTATCTCTTCTACATGACCTCTTTCCTCTTCCTCTTCTCGAATTAGAGTAGGGTCTTCGAAGTTTTTCTCTAGACGATCTGATTCCTCCTCCTTTGCAGGCTCTTCCGCCTTTTCCTGAAGAGGAACTTTTTCCTCTTCAGCCTCTTCGCTTTCTTCATGATGAGGAAGAAGAATGTTTTGCCGTCGAGGCACAGATTTTAGTATACGTCTGCTTCGCATGCCTCCCTGCCCATCCTCTTCGGGAGCCTCGCAAAGCGATACGCCAACAATAATCTTGTGCCTTTCTTCCTCAAACTCCCATTCATCTTCCTCAAACTCCCAGCTATCTTCCTCGAGAGTTTCTAAATCATTTTCAAATTCCATATCCTCTTCTTCGTCCTCTTCGAGCCATTCCTCCATGATGGGGAAAGTTCTGCGTTGCACAATAAAGAAAGTTTGCTTCTTTTCTTTCTTTTTCTCTGGAGGACCCTTCTTGAGGATGGCAGCAAAATTCAATCCAATTTCAGGCTCGTGCACCAATTCCTCAGAAGGGGGAGCAGGCTCTTCACTATCGAGGTCTTCAGCATCGATATTATATCCTTCCCTCTCGTGTTCGTCGAGGATTTCTTGGATGTGCTGGAAGGCCATTTCGACTCGATTTTCAGCGCCTTCCAAATAGGCAACTTCGTTGGTGTTGTCTTCGGGAAGGTCGAGGCGAACGTTGTAGAACTGTGTGAATTCCCTCACCTCTTTTCCTATTTTGCGTAAAATGAATCTTTCAGTCTTCGATAATGGAAATTCATAAAAGTCTCCATTAACAAATTTCACTTTCTTTTCCAGTTTTGGGGTGACTTTTTCCTCTTCCTTTCGTGGCTCTTCCAGAGGGACCTCATCGATGCTTTCTGCTTTGCAATTTTCAGATTCGAGATCCATGGAACTGGTTTCATTTGTGAATTCTGGAACAGAAAGTTCCAAAATATCTTCTTTCAGTTCCTCTACTTCCTCGAGTTCTATTCTGTCCTCTTCTTCCAGTTCCTTGCAGTCCTCTTCTTCCAGTTCTTTTCGGTCCTCTTCTTCCAGTTCTTTGCAGTCCTCTTCTTTCTGTTCTTTTCTGTCCTCTTCTTCCAGTTCTTTTCTGTCCTCTTCTTCTAGTTCTCTCCTGTCATCTACTGTTCGGTCGGTCAAGTCCTCTTCGTTTTCCTCTATACAATCTATGTAATCTTCCATATCAGTTATCAAGGTCACTTCAATCTTTCCAGCATTCTTCTTCTTACCTTTGAAGAAGAACATTGTAATGGCGACGGTTGTAAGAAACAGGAACATTTTTGGCAAAAATACGAGTTCATCCACTCTACGAAGAACTTCCTCAGCTGGGGATGTTCCCTGCTCACCTAGGAGAGTGTTCCTCACCAAGGCTTGCAGGGGTCCATTGCAGGCAGACAGAGAAGGCTCCTCGTATCCAGTCATACCAGAAAGTCCAATAAAGCTCAGAATGAAATGCAGAATGCGGAGGATTCTGTTTTCTCTCCTGAACTCCATAAGGGTTTGCTGAGCGACATCACAGCAAAGGAATTCAGTCTCGAGAGACGTCCTCCAGTTGATGCCACCCACAAACACGATCCTAAGTAGCAGCATAAAGGCAGCGACAAAAGCTCCGAATGCGTTAATTACACACTGGAAAATCATTTTTACTAATGATACAGATACAGACGATTTTCCTTATGCTTAGTTTTTTTTCAAGCCACCTGGTCTTCGGTGGCGGGATCCCCCGAACCGGAGCGTCTCCAGGATTCCAAGCTGCTTCATAGCTTCGGGCGAAGAGCCGAAAGTCTTCAAGGACTGTATGACGTCATGTGGAGGACTCTGCTGGATTTCCCATTGGTTATTCCTCGGAGACATATTACATACATACTTGAATTTAACCTGTACTATATTGAAGCAGAAAAAATCTAATTTTCCCATTTTTCCTTAACCCTTTATGAAATGATTGTGATTAAACTGAAATTACTTAGATTATGTTGATCTTTGTCTTTTGCTATTGCTTCTCAATTTTACAGTAATATCATAATTTTTTACTTCTTTTATGTAGATCTCTCTAATTACTTTCAGTTCTTCACACTCTTTTTACGTGAAGTATTCACGTCTTCAAGTTTAATGAGCAGATCACAACTCCTTTTATAAAGAAATTATTTTGATTAAACTCTGAATCTATTTGAAGGAAATATCACTGCGATATGATTTTAAAACCGCTTATCAAATCTAGTAATATGGTGACCATTGTCTGGTTCCTCCTTGGTTGGTTAGTTATTTGAAGAATCGTATACATATAATTATTTCTTACCACATGAAATTAGTTTATAGTTCTTGAAGCGCGTGTAGTATGTATTCATGTATGAATGCATGGACAAAGAATTCAATTTATGCATGAAAATATTCATACTTATAGTTCTTGAAGTTGTGTATGTATTCATGTATGCATGTATGTTTTTACAATGAATTCAATTTATGCACGAGATCATTCATGCATACTGTTCTTCAAGTGTGGGCATGTATTCAAATATGCACAATGAATTCAATTTATGTATGAAAATATTCATACTTATAGTTCTTGAAGTGCGTGTATGTGTTCATGTATGTACAGTGAATTCAATTTATACATGGAAATATTCATGCATGCAGTTCTTAAAGTGTGTGCATGTTTTCATGTATAAATGTATGTTCAAGGAATTCAATGTATGAGCATGAAAACATCCATGGTACAAATATGTATATATATACATACATCATATATATATACATATATATATATATATATATATATATATATATATATATATATGTGTGTGTGTGTGTCTGTGTCGTGTGTGTGCGGTGTGTGCGTGCGTGTGTTCACTGAAAAAAGTCCACAGTAATTGGACAAAAGCTCTGAGCTCTGTACGCAAATTTTTAATACATTTTAAGTTTTATAATTTGTATTTCATTGTGGATCTGTGTATAATATATGTATATATATATATATATATTATATATGTATATCTATATAATATATATATATATATATAGATATACGTATATATATATATATATATATATATATATATATATATATATATATATATATATATGTCCAACTTAAGTTACTACCACATCTGTCTAGTAACCTTCGTATAATTAGCTGCATCTCTCTCTTTCATCTTGCCACGAAACCATACCATCTCAAAATACACTGTTTTATCTTATAACTTCTGTATTTCTATCCCTATCAGTTTTTTCCATCCGCACTTACTACGAAAGATGTTCATCTTAACAACTTAGTCCTTCTATGTCAATCACTTCCAACATCCTCATTTTAATTCCATAAAGGATACATGGCTCAACAATCCACCCACTTAATAGTAAGCTCGTACATTCCCACCTTGGCTTCCACAAACAACTGAAGCCTACCTGCTTGATTCACCTGCTTTGTCTTCTGTTTCATGTTTTTCTTCAAATAAACTTTTCCTTTTTTTTTTCCAAGTATTATGTGTATTAGGACTTGATACTGAATAGTGATGTGACTACTTTTTACTCTGCAGTAAGTCCTTTTTTTTCGTTTTTTTATAGTCTTATAGGCTTATGTTATTTGCGCTTGATGTTGTATTTTTCTTGTTGTTGAAATTTTTTTTCTTCTTTGTAGGCCATGCGCTTGCAAGAAGAGAAGAGATTACTGTCCACATTGTTTATTTTGCATTATGTCTCTTTGTGGACAAATTTGTACTAATAATTTTATATTTGTTGTTAATAAAATAACTAACTACCTAACTAGGAGTTGCCATTTCTCTCATACGCAACGTTTATTAACGCATACTTTTACGAGAGCATCAGCTTGCATTTGTTTTCCATCCACCAATTCACCATTCACTATCGACTTTCTATCAGCTTTCTCCTCTTTCAAACGCTTAACACTTTCAATCACTCTCACTATCGCCTGCAGTTTCTCCTCGTAATCTCCCCCACAAATAAACATTGATTCATGTCATTTAGATCCCATTTCACCCGTGACTTATTCCTTAATACTACAACTTAGCTGGTTCACTTAAGGAGGATTCTCGTTTGAGGCCGACGCTTACGAGACGTTTGTTTGGCGGCCGCTGATTGGCTGTTGCCAGGAGGAAGGCCGCTCCCAGCCAATCAACGGGTGTCAAACAAACGTCTCGCAGGCATAGGGCTCACCCAAGAATCTACCTTAAATGAACCAGCTATAGTTCACTCGTCCGAATCCTTGTCTCAGATTGCTACTGAAGTATCAGTCCGCCCTTAAAGATATGAAAACAGGACTGGAATATAAAGTTTAGGCCAAAGAATGAAAGGGGTTGCAGCTAGGGGCCCAGTGGAATGCTGGAAAGAACGCGAAGTAATGCCCACACTGCGGTTTTGTTCTTTGCAGCAAAATTTAACAGAAGACTTACGAATCCTTGGTAACTTGGCCAAACAAAACCTCCCGCTGTCCACTGTCAGACAAGTACTTTTTTCTCTTTTGTTTTTGCTTAACTTAGCAAAGTACCACAATTATCGGTCAATTAATGAAAGTAGCAGTGTTAAAAAGGTATACATTTGAATATATATCTATATTATAATTAATATATATCTATATAGAATAGATATATATAATATTATAGCTATTATATAGTATATATATTGATTAGACCTAAAAGGTAGATTTTAATTATTTTATTTGATGGAACATTGAACAGTATGTATATGCAGTTATACTCTCATTAGTATATTAATTTATTTTTGTCACATACATACTTATATAAATAAGAATACTTATTATTTTTGTAACGTACACACTCACAAATAAGTATATTAATTAATTTTGTAGCATAACACTCATTTAGATAAGTATATTATTTATTTTTGTCACATAGACTGTGACATTTTTATATATTCACAAACCTCAAGCTACAAATATCGTTTTAAGATCAAATTCACTCAAACATCGGAATAAACATCAGGATTTATAGACTCCATTAACCCCGCCCGTCACCAGGCGGGCTCGAGCCACCGAATAGTTGCGTGGAAAACGCAGACCATCCAGTGACTCTACCACTCTATCATCGGCGTTGCTTTTAATCTCTTTGAGTGAGTGAATGTTTTTTCAAAGCCTTAATCGGTCAGGTGTGATGACTATACACTTTCCGGCAAATTACTCATTTTGATTCGGGTTCTTCCCGCCAGGGTGGGGGGAGTGTAGGGGTTGGACGGGGGAGGGTGAGGAGACATGGCGTTACAGTTGGACGAAATTATACACGGCGTTGGCGATGGTGTCAATCAATTGGATGCAATTCTGGTTGGTAGGATTTCAATTTTTGGGTAATGGCGATGTTTTGTGAAGAGATGGCCACAATATTGTTTGTTTTTTAAAATCTTTTTGCGACAAATTTCTAATTCATTTGAATTGAATCTATTGCGTCATGTGTTCGTAGGTGTTACCGAGGCCTGAATATACATTTTCGCACACTGAATGTATAAATGAAAATTTCCCTTTGAAGTCATGTGGATTTTATAAATCTTCCCTCGTAGGATGGGTTGTACCGTCAGTGCACCTCATGCGGCGCACTTTAGGCATTACTTAACGGTTCTTTTCGGCGTCTCTAGCTGCACTCCATAATTCCTTTTACTGTGTACATATACTGGAAGATTGGGGCATGTAGAACGCCGCAGATTCAGCAGGAATAAAAATGCAAACAGCCATCGTAGCATCGTTGTAATTTATTGGCCAAATTTTCGAGGCCACATTTCTCATCTTCAGGGCTGTAAGATTACAAAGAATAAAAGTTAAAAATGGACTGGGATTAAAAAACTCACGAAGTCTGAAAGCGCAAACTTAGATTTAAAATGAACAAAAACAAGCTAAAGAATTTTTCTTAAAACACTGAAAATCTAATACTAAAAGAACTTTTAAAAAATGTGTATAAAAATGATGATGATGTTAGAACGTATTAATACCTAACTCTATCTGAGCTAAGAACTGAGTCACATTCTCAGTTTTCATGAGGACGACGTCAACTTAGGCTAAATATAAGATAGTGGAAGAGGTCTGGCTGTTTAGGGAAGGAACAAACTGCTTGATAGTTAAAGATTCCAGGATGGAGAGAGAGTGGTCATTGAGTGTTTGGGCGATAGCATTAAAATCTTCATAAGAGAATGAAGTCTTGCATTTCTTACAGTGGTCTCTTACATTAGAAAATTCTTTAGTTTTTAACTGACATCCAGTTCGGTGACTAACTCCAAGATGAGAACCAGCTCTGACTTTGAACAATCACTTAATGGCTCCGATATATTTCCCAACTTTACATTTTGGCCAAGTGAAACAATAAACCACTGGAGACCGCATTATACATATATATAACATGTCTGTAATATATGAAATTTTGACTCCCATCAGAACAGAACACCGGTCTGTCAAATGAGAGACCTCCAACTTCCTTTATATCCTATGTGGGTCAATTGGTAACACGCTAGCATCTCCTTGGAAAGACCGGGGTTCGGTCCCGATCAGAGTCTGAAATTTATGGCTGTGAGACACATTCTCAGGTGTTAATTAGTTCCATGATATATAAATATAATATATATATAATATATATATATGTATATATATAGTATATATATGGATATTGAATATTTATATACTATATTATATAATAATATAATTAAATATATGAAATACAATATATATATATATATATATATATATATATAATAAATAAATATATATATACGTATATGATATATAATATATATATATATATATATATATATATATATATATATATATATATATATATATATATATATATACACATAATGTATAAAGACCATTTGACTATAATTCAGTTTTTAAAATGCAAAACAATGCATGCATCTGAAGAGTAGACACAAATCACCCTTTGAATATTAAAAAAATTAAAAAAAAAACCTACGAACAGAACGACTTTCTTCCTTTGTATGCAACCGAGACATTTCATTGGAGCCCTGCTGACGCACAACCCACACACCTACGTACATACAGATGACACCTACATATTCAGATGACAACACCCCACGCGACGGGTGAGAGAGAAGCGTCGAGGGGTTTTATATACGGTTCCCCGATATGGCTTCATTGATATTTGTTGCTATGGTCTCGTTCGCTGACGTTCCTATTTGCGGAGGCATTGTGAGAGGGACGCACAATGATGTAGTTGTAGAGAGATGTTCCTTTGGATGTTTCCGCATCGCGAGAAAGAGAGGCACAGAGGCGATTCATTTCCTCGGTGTTCTCGGACGCTCGAGATTTATGTCCCTTCGGCGGCTACTTTATGCGTCGGTGGCTAGTTTATGCGAGGGGGAGGAGAGAGACGAGACGAAGAACGGTGCGGGGAATAAATATAGAAGGAATGGAAAGGGAAAGACGAATGACAAAGATAAGAAGAGAAGATGGATCAGGTGTGCCAATTTGCAAGTTATTTCTCAACGCAGTTCACTTATGTATAAATGTATGTATGTGTGTATGTATGCATGTATGTATGCATAACGCTTCCGTTTCTCCGCCGAACGTCCCCCCCTCCCCCCCGCCCACCCGAGCCATGCTGAATTCCATTTCCAAATCTGACCGGATTATCAACAACGCCATTTCAAAATACGCTTATCTTAACCGCGCGTGAAAGGGAGTTTTGCTCACCAGTCAAAACATGTCAAAACGAACGCCTCCACGGAGAAGTCAGCAACACACGCAGAGCTCAAAGTGAGGGAGAAAAAAAAAAAATAAAAATAAAAAATAAAGTTTATCGTGAATAGGCGGATTTCTATGAATAGTCGTCTCTTGCAACTGCGCCTCCACCTTGGAATATTTAGTACACCCAAATTAATCAGCCTTGTTCTGCTTTTTATCCACGCCGAATTTCCATGTGAAAAGGTATTTGTTATCTCGCGAAGGGTGAGCTGCTCTATGCAATAAATGTGTTTACGAATTACCATTATTCTGCGCGCGCATACTTCCAAACGGAGAATAATGGTAATTCGCAGAATATCTAGGTTCATAGTTGTAATAATTTTACAGAAGCTACTTTTTTTCGTACCTTTGGAACAATTACGTCAAACAATATCTGGAGTATTCAAAAAATGAAGTATGTAAATAGAATTGACTTCCACTTATCAAGAGCAAAGACTAACGTTTCATACTTGAGGAATTCTACAATTATTTATCTGGAAAGACACAATAAATAAAGTTTGGCAAATGGTCATAGTTTTATACTAAAATGCTCTCAAAAATAACTTGACAGAAATTAACGGTAAACATTAATTCATAAGGTTTAACGTTAACAGATTATTCATACTTCTGAAGTGAAAAGGGATAGTAACTTAAACATAATGCATCTTTTACTTTAAAGAAACGCAGACTACCCTTCTGAACATTTGAGCTCATTAAAGAAATATTTGAATAAAGCCATTACTATACTGGAATTTCATGACCCTCATTTCAATTGCGGTAAAAACTTCCAAATAACTGTATGTACTTAGCAGCGTCAAACAGCAGGCATATTTATCATCCAAATCCCCAGTATATAAAGCGGATATGTAGCCTGGCCTCACAACTTGAAAGTTGGTCGATAGTCAATGTTTTAGACTGAGCATCATTTTTAAGACTTCGGAGGAGAGGAAGCCTGTCAGCCGTTGAAACATGTACGGAATCCGTAAGTTTTCTACTTTCACGTTGAGGGAGTTTGCGTAGCTCAGGTCTCAAAGAGATGTAAAGAAGCTCTTAGATAACGGACAAAAACGAAAACAAGTAAAATAAATGCGCCGAAGTTTCTTCGGCCCAATCGAGTTTTCCGTACAGCGTATAAAATATGTTCCTTACCTGACAGCACTTTTCTGGCAACAAATTTCGATCAATGATCTGTGAAGACGACACTATTGTATTTCTTTCAAAGTTAGAACTAAGTTGGATAAAATTCATTCAGCCGTGTATAAAGTAAGCATGAAAGGCAGAAAACGCGACATAAAGCCGGACAATCTCCTTTCCTGATCATCTTTTCATGATGGTCTGTCTACCTTTACATCAACTTTGTTGAACGATGTGTTATAGTTAGTGCACTGACAGGCAGACGGCTTCCCTCCATACATATTTAAGTATGCTGATCTACTATGTCTCCAGTTTCAATTCAGTTTCTCATCTAGATTTCATTCATTTATCTAATTGTATAAATAGAGTCAATACCAATAGCATTGAAAAAGCTTCTCATGTGCATTCCTTAAAATTGAAAAATTAGGTTATTTCAACTCGTCCATGTCTCCCGATAATATCATTTTTAATTATTCCTCTCGTGTATTGACTGATAAAGAAAAAGTGGTTTTATCACGCGGACTTAATTTTGCTTTTACGTCTAAAAGGTTTTTAAATTGGGAACGTTTGTTTAAGGCTTTACAAACACATAATTTTTATACCAACAATCCTAAAGGCTGCTCTTATGATTATTTCAGATCAACACTTAAACACCTTGCGTTTTCGTCCTTTTACAATTATAAACCAGAGACCAAGTATTTACTTAGTACTGACGAGTTTAATATCTTACAAAGTCTAGCTAAAGACACATCCATTGTGGTTACAAAACCCGATAAGGGCAATGGTGTAGTCTTGCTGAATAGAACAGAGTATGTTGATAAAATGATAGACATCCTTAATGATCAAACTAAGTTCCACGTAATTAAGAAAGACCCTTTCAAATGTATTGTGCATTTAGAAGATAAAGTCAATAGAACATAAGACAAACTATATAAATCTGGCTGTTTCTCTGAAGAGGTTTTTCATGGCCTTCAAGCGTCCGGGTCTAGACCAGGACGTCTGTACGGGCTCCCCAAGGTCCACACGGAAAATTACCCATTGAGACCTATTCTATCAGTTATTGGAACTGCCAACTATAATACCGCAAAGTTTCTTGTTCCCATCCTTGCGCCGTTAACCACAAATGAGTATACCTTAAATGACACCTTTCATTTTATCAACTGCCTAAGAAACTGTAATTTTGATAATTGTGTTATG
>NC_061087.1:15232266-15234766 GCF_015104395.2 Macrobrachium nipponense
CCTGTGAAAAGGATTCAGACGTGACCCAGGTCCATCAAAAACTGAGCTCAGGCATATGTGTTGATCCCAACGTTTGATGGTCGATGGTACCTTGGGCTAATCGCGAGAGCGCGAACTTGAATTCCGGGCAATGGAAAAGAGGTTTTGGCAGCTCTGGTCCTCACGGAAGGCATTTGGAAGGAGATTTAATACTTCATTCTTACTGAAATGGCGTCGACTTAACAGATGGCATGTCCGTGATCCTATATGTTCTGTAAGTTCCTCTCCATAAATGAATGGAAAACCTTTCCACATAAGACAACAGTTATTTTAGGAGGAGTGAAGTGACTAGATACTAAACGATAATCTGCAGCGGGGATGGATTCAAGTACATGGGTCAGTACCTGTGGACAAGTACAAGCACTGAAGAACTTTACGAGTACAAGTAAAAGTACAAGGGATTTGCCTAGCACTATGTCCAAGTCCAAGTACTTTACAATGTACTTGCGTACAAGTACAAGGATTATACTTTTCAAAAGGTATATAATATATTTATACAATCTTTACTTCAAATTAAGTAGTATCTGTGTATTTCCAGATTTTATAGAAAGATAGTGAGCCTTAGCCCATTGCAGCTAAAAGGTGCAGAGCTACCCACAGGGAGTCAAGAGATGCCCAGAGGGCTTGGTGAGTCAAGATGATTAAAAGTGAGCCAGTTCACAAGTTAAGGTGATAATAAAAATTTCAATAATACAATAATATAAAGAAGCTTTCCACTACCAACAAAAAGAGCGGTACTTTCAGTTTAGAAAAATATACAAGACAATTATAATTTCATAAGTTCACAATTAATGATTACCTTAGTAAGTAATAGTGTCAAAAAATAAACAAAATTATAACTATTAAGCTAAATCTGCGAGAGAACCGGCTGGATGGTGCGTTTAAAACAAACGGCCCCCCCGTCCCCGTCCCCGGCCCCACCCCCCGGTCCCCGGCCCACACACCACCCCCATTGAGGTTGCTTCAAAAACTATCAACTGGGGTGTTTGAATTTTGCAGCTTCTTATTGGACAGGTTAAGTCAGTTGTAACATTTATTTCCCTTGTTTCAACAAATTTATTTCGTTCTCTTGTTTTAACACATTTATTCCCCTTGTTTTAACGCATTTATTTCCCCTGGTTTTAACACATTTATTCCCTTGTTTTAACACATTTATTCCCCTTGTTTAACGCATTTATTTCCCTTGTTTTTACACATTTAATTCCCCTTTTTAACACACTTATTTACCTTGTTTTAATACACTTCTTTCCCTTGTTTTAACACAAACCAAATCTTCATATGACCAAAACATTGCCTAGAAACAATTTCTTGGACAGTTTTCTGACAAATTTAAATTTATAGGCCAAAATACACTCAGCCACGTCAAAAGCGATATGAAACAAACCTTAATAAAACAAATTTGAGGTCAAGACTCTAATGGTGTTCAGTATGAAAGTGTGCGGGCATGTGCATGTAAAAGTACCTTTAGAACATAACTATTAATCTATAGCAGTGATGCATATAAAACTTATGAGGCGTGTTTTAATGTACACATGTACGCTTATGGTTAAAATTGTTTATAGATGAGATATATAGATATGTATTTATGCACACATATCCAATTTGGTCAATTAAATGTGTATGTACGTACTTACAAATATCCAAGTTAGGCAAATGGAATATGTGTGCGTTGTACATATATTCAATGTAGATAAATGAAATATGTACGCATGTCTGTATATCCAATTAAGGTAAATGTAATATGAAAGTATGTACGTACGTATATCGAATTTATGTAAATGGAATATATATTTCGATAAGAAAATCCTCACACCCAAAGCACTATGAAAGGAAAAACTAATTAAAAAGACCATCACCGTGGCAAATATTAACAAAAGAAGAGAGAAACTTTTATATTCAAACAAAGAGAGAGAGAGAGAGAGAGAGAGAGAGAGAGAGAGAGAGAGAGAGAGAGAGAGAGAGCCAGTCAAGCCGATCAATCTCTCCGTCGCCATACAACTCGAGTCATTAAATAGAGAACCTCTTTTGAGGCACATCGCGATTAGAAGCCACGGGTGGTAAATAAGGAAGGGTATGGTAAATACCATCAAAGGGTAGCTTAAGAGCATAGAAGACTTATGCTTAGGAGGAGGGGGACTGGAGTAACGGGATGGGGGTGGGAAGGAGGAGGAAGATGAGATCCTCTTTTGACCTTTCATGTTGACAAAATGAAAATTCATTATCCACCATCGATCAGGGAAATAATTGTATTGGTAGACAGTGAACTGATGTGAAAATTTTTTAAGTTGATCCTAATGATCATAATTATAAAAAGGGCCCTCATAAAAGCAGAACCAAAACAAACACCATTTCTAACATTAATATTATCATTGTTAACAGAACCGTATACCGAACGCCAAGAGTATCTGGATAATAGCACTAAACGAACGCAGTAGTGTGGGAGCCACATCATTTTTGCCAT
>NC_061087.1:15242266-15249766 GCF_015104395.2 Macrobrachium nipponense
ATTGATAACTTGAATGGACTTGAAGATCTTACGGCCCTAATCAAAGGGTTATCTAGCCAGATTATTGCCAGAAAACACCGTTTTACATACATAGGAAATCGACAGTATGATATTCGTGATCTGACCCTTTTGTAGAAAATTTCTTTATTTTTCTCTTGATGAAAGATCTCAAACTCGACAATTGTAGAGGGAATTTATCTTTAGTTTTCTGAATTGTGAGTGCTTTGGCATGGAAATACCGGAATTATAAGAGGTTATCTGTACAAATGGATGTTATAGCTGTTACCATACCGCATGTTTCCACATTTAAAAAAGATAATATACTCTTCTAACAGAAATTATGCTTGAAATCGCTATGACGACGGTCAAATCGGTCATAACCAACAATGGAATATAACTGCCTCGCTACAATGGAAAAGAAACAATCTACACATAGTGGCTGCTTCCCAACGAAGGGAATCCCTCCTGCAGTATCGAAAATCCAGTTCGCACCCACCCGCGTGCCAGGCAGAGAGGCAGAGGCAGCCCGCGTAGGTAGTGCACCAACCAACATCCGGTTAGTCCTGGGTGGGTTTTGTTGATGTGGAGAGCCGCTCCAACAAGAGCACAAGCTCCAACAAAGAGCAAAGGCAGCAGCTGCCTCCGAGAGTTCATGAGTTATTCATAGGTAGGCACCGGTGCCACAGGGCCAAGAGGAAACGCGCGTCACTGTGTGCCTTGAGAGATGTGGCGCCGTTTGTTAGGCCCCATGGTTTATGTATGCATATTCTCTCTGGCTTTACATTGCCCTCTCCTTAATGAAGCCTCCCTCCAGGCCCGTTCCAGGCGTCTGATGCGGCATTTCGCCTCCTGGATTCCGTCGGTCCTACTGCACGGCCAGGAATGAAAAATCGAAGGAGTGTGTGCCCTAGCATCGATTTTTTTTTTTTTTTTTACTTGAATATTCAAAAGACAGGAAGAAAAAAAAACAGAGAGAGAGAGAGAGAGAGAGAGAGAGAGAGAGAGAGAGAGAGAGAGAGAGAGAGACTCTGCCTAAAGTGGAAAGAAGGTATTTGTAAATATCCTAATATTTAATGACGGGAATCACCATAAAGGCAATTTTACTGTGACTCTAAAGCCGATAGTTACACAATGAATGATGAGGAATATATTTCTTGTAATCAGTCTGTATTCAATAATGAATTAGTTTCCCCGGATAATAGCACCTATAAAATGGATACTTAAGGAATATATGAATTAGATAAACTAAAATCAAGCGTCATTACCCATAACAGCCTATTATTGAGGCAATATACTTTCATATCTTTGAAAATGTTCCACCGTATTTAAGGTAGGGGTGCATTACATTTTATTACTTTAACACTTATGTAAACATTAGTCTAAATTTTTCTAAATAGTTGCTCTAGTATACTAAAATGGTACATCTCTGATCTATGGATTAATAAACATGTCTGAGTTGGGCACGACCTTCATTGAGAAGAAAATGGTTACTTGACTCTTTGAATGTACTTACAACTAATTTACAACGAGTAGGAAAATAAAGAATTTAATTACATTTGGGTACAGCAGCGAGGACCTCTGCAAAATGTCAGGTCGGGTAAGAGTGGAGAGGGAGTAAGAGAGCTCTTGAAGTGTGAACATCACAGGGACATGAGAGAGAGAGAGAGAGAGAGAGAGAGAGAGAGAGAGTCATGGGGATATATGTCATAAACCTACGCTTATATCACCACAAACACACACACATATTTTATAATAATATATATTATATATACATATATATTTATGTATATGTATATTATATATATAATTATATAATATATAAAATACTGAAAACCGGCTGGAACCCAGAAGGGTAACAGCCGTTTGAGGTCACCTTTTAATTGAGAAAAAGGCGTTCGACGTCAACAAGTAAACATATATACACACACGTACACATACATATATATATATATATATATATATATATATATATATATATATATATATATATATATATTAACTTATCACATACACTGTGCAATGGTATAATTACTAGAAGGACCTCGTTAAAACTGGATGGTATCTAGCCGAGTTATTTAATCAAAAAAGTGACAAGCTTTCAAGGACAGCCAGTCCTCATTATCAAGTATCCATGGATATTTGATAATGAGGACTGTTTTTTGAATAAATAACTCCATATCATATATATATATATATATATATATATATATATATATATATATATAAATATATATGTGTGTATACATTTATATATTACATATGTATGTGTAGATTAGTATATGTATTAGGGCTTGTGCCTTGTTTGATAAGGCGCCCTATGAGGTAAATGTTAGACTAGCGATAATCTTACGCTAAGTCGGTTGGTATTGCACTTCCAATCTTCAATGGAGTGTCTGGGGGTTTGTGTAGATCACTTACGAAGTCGGTATTATCTTGTTAGTTATTACGGACGATGTGTTAAAACTCATGGTGAGGAGGTTCTTGTAGAAAACACGAAATATAAAAATATATGTATTCTTCTGAAGTTTTACATGCTGAAGATCAGATATGATTGTACAAGTCTTCTAATAACGATAGCTTGATCGCTTCTGCCAATGATGATGGCTAATCCTATTCCTTTACATGATAAAGCTTAGGTAAAGAGGTATAGGTCTTCTAATGACGATAGCTAACTCTGTTCTACCTGTCTACCATCTCTTACAAGTTTATGAAAGGAACACGACAGTAGTTCGAAACATATGAACATACCATACAAATGACATAGTTACATACGAACACACAATCAAATGACACGCTACAGATCACGTAGGCCGTTTGAATTATAGGTCGGGGTTCGGTAGTTTGTCTCAAGCAGGGAGCTTGGACTAATGTTTATAAACAATTGATGACTACAGGTGACGGCATGTTATCTTAGCCTACATACTTATTGTATACGTCCATCTTTAGCGTCTCTAGTCTGATCACATTCCTGCAAGCAATCTTTTATATAATATGACTACCATTCCATTATTATTAATTATGTAAACACTTACATATGTGTATATATATATATAGATATGTATATATAAATATATATATATATATATATATATATATATATATATATATATGTATATATATATGTATAATATATTAGTATATATATATATATATATATATATAATATATATATATATATATACATATATACATATATATATCCAGTTCATAATATCTGATTTATTTTCCAGAGATCATGATATTTCCGAGAAAAAACGTCTGCAAATAAACTCCGTCAATACTGGAAATTGTCAGACAAATCAAATCCGCCAGGATTGCACGTCACCACAACATCAGCAAAGGCCTAATTTCCCTTGTAAATCATAAAACCTTTCAAGGTATCTTCCCCTGAATGCGAATATTTTGAGAAAACGTTAAAATATAGATTTTCTCAAAATTGAGCGGAATAGAGAGCAAATACGAGAGCTGAAAGATTTCTTTTTTTATAAAATGAAACTTCCTACCGGTTCCCTTTCCAAGCATGTGCAGTCACCATTACATTAAAGTACGAATATATTACGAATGATAGCAATAATGTTTAGCTTAGTCATTTCCATTGGAAGAATTAAATGCACAACATATAAAAAGTGGGTTTTCGTGCGAACCAATTCAGAATACTCTATGGAACACCATACGACCAAATAATAATAATGTTCCAGTAAAAGGAATGAAAGGGGGGTTGCAAGAAGGGGCCGAAGGGACGCTGTAGAGAAAACCTTGAGTAATCCCTACGGTGCACTGCGTGAGGTGCACTGACGGCACCATCTCCTAACGGAGATTATGACCCTCTGCTGCCTCAATGAGGTTTTAATCCAGGTATCGGGTCCCGAAGGTCAGGTATTTACCTTTTCATCAATCGAATGACGGCTCTCAAAAATCCTCTTTGAACATGGCTGATGTTCTTACCCAAAGCGTTACAAGAGAAGTTTGCAGCCATCGCTGGAATCGAGTTAATTAGGACCAGTCCCCCCCCCCCCCCCCCCCCCCTCCCCCGCTCCCCCTTTGGTCTCATAACATTATTTCTTCTGTGTGAAAGCTAGCTTGTACTTAAAAATTCGTTTTATCCTTGAAATCCGAACAATGTGTGGCTATTGCGATATCACTGCTATTAACATTAACGATACTTTTGTGCTTCCGAGGCGTTTTTCCGAGATTTTTTTCTAGGCTCCCCCACGCATCCCAAATTAAAATTGTTACGTATAGCCTGGGGTCATCCTTTTTCTCTATTTCTCCAGTTTGGCTTTCAAAAAAGGGGTTTACGAATAATAATAATAATAATAATAATAATAATAAAATAATAATAATAATAATAATAATAATAATGATAATAATAATAATAATAATAATAATAATAATAAAAATGTATAAATTGCACTGGCAAAATAATGATGATAGTGAGCGTTAGTAACCCTGATGACGGAAAAGGCATTATTATTATTATTATTGTACTTAGGAAGCAGACCCTCTCTCAAGCATACTTTATTAACAGTAATGGCTACTTCAGCAGCGTTACACTTGTGGAGATTCTTCTCTATTTTCCGAATAGCTCGCTTGCTTCAAGAAAGAAAGAAGAAAGAGATAGAGAGGAGAGAGAGAGAGAGAGAGAGAGAGAGAGAGAGAGAGAGAGAGAGAAAATCGTTAATGACTTTGATGACTATGGTATCATAGTTTATCTGTAAAATTCAAATATATACACCAAATTTGACTCTGCACTTGATCATGACCTCTACAGGTGCTCTACTAGCCTGATTAAGAGCACGGAAA
The DNA here is from genome assembly GCF_015104395.2 of Macrobrachium nipponense. Classification (NCBI taxonomy): domain Eukaryota; kingdom Metazoa; phylum Arthropoda; class Malacostraca; order Decapoda; family Palaemonidae; genus Macrobrachium; species Macrobrachium nipponense. The sequence continues at coordinate 15,247,070 of NC_061087.1, forward strand.
AAGCCACTATTCGGAAAATAGAGAAGAATCTCTACAAGTGTAACGCTGCTGAAGTAGCCATTACTTTTATTATTATTATTATTATTATTATTATTATTATTATTATTATTATTAAGGGAGAGTAGTAATATATTTGCAACACTAAAAGAAAAAAAACTACACAATCTATAAATACACGATTTCTTGGTACTGACAGGTTATTTATTTATTATCATTACGGTTAGGCTTATCCGTGATACACAAACAAAGTCGTGTCCCTAAGAATCGCTGAAAAACCTGAAGGCTGTCCCCTTCCATATATATATATATATCAATATATATATATATATATATATATATATTATATATATATATATATATATATATATATATATATATATAGGTAACTGCTTCAGAAATATATCTAACCTAATCAGTAAACAATAAATATTCATAAAGCAACATAGGTGAATACACCAAGAATAAAATGCAGAGGCGAAGATAAAAGCGACTTACAGTGTAGTGTTGCAGAACAGTCTTGCAATGCCGAGAACTAAATACTCTTACTGCCAACAGCAAAATAGAGCCGGTGCATTGCAAGCATTGCAAAACCATTCATATATTTACAAAATACACCTCACCATATGTTTTCGTGCGCGTGCGTGACCTTGCTTTCCATTCTTGCTATATCTGTAGTCCAAAAGTGTCAAAACATATGTTGGCAAGCATTCAGATTGATTTCAAAGGAACACGATATGTTGTGCGATATACTTGTCAAATTTTCTGACGTCATACTTAAATGAACCCGTTGCCTCTTTAAGGAATCGGTTTGCATGACACAAACAATTTCATCGGAGAATTATCATAAAGAAAATCGGATATTCCCCAAACAAAAGCTAAAGCAGTGATATAGAGAAAATATCAGGCATAAAAAGAAGTGATAACATTCTCAACAATGCCAGTTTAAAGAATGAGGAGTAAAAAACCGCTTGTGCAAAAGCGAGACACGACAAAAATTACAGGAAATTCAGAACACTATTTTAGAGAAATGAAGATGGAATTACACTCAGAATATCAATAAAAAGAAGTGTAAGAATTTACCACATTTACGGTGCATTTACTATTCATGAAAAGCAAAATATAACGAAAACTATTACTATAAAAAAATACCCACAGTGTGTTGTAATTAGGAGATTCATGTCTTTGCAACCAAAGTTGGGAATAAAAAATACAAAATGACTCAAGTTTATATCCAGTATTTATTGGAATACCCACAATATATAACACACTCAGGCGATTCAAGTTTTAAAAGATTAGTATGACATCCATTAACCTGATTAAAACGACGTAAATTAACTAACAACCTTCTGAAGTAATTTGTGATCAATTCAAAAGTTTTCGAACTCTGCAGAGACCTGGAGGCAGAAGCATTTCAATTTGTGCCAAATCAACTGAAGGCAAAAGCATGCTGCTCTTTACTCAATCCTGATTCCATATTTTAGAACGAATGTGGGATTCCTTTTTGCGTCTAATAACAAGTGTAGAGTTTTTGGCAGCGCAAACACGCGAGAACATCGTAGAACTGAATAGGTGAAGAACAAGAACATGGAAGAACAAGAAGAGGAGTGAGACGACGCCAGCGACGAGTCCAGAAATAAATATCTTCCGTGCAACTTTGAGACTAAATATTCCGATATTGGCTTAGCTGTCTATAACAGATGAGGTGGCGGCATGCGATGGGTTTTGGCTAATTGCCCCTCAGCACGTAAGACTGCGCAGAGGGGGAAAAAGGGGGGAAAAACATTGCTGAAGGATTCAGTTCATTAAAGCACCGTCCTTATAATTATGCCAAGTTACCTGCATTCTGTTAAGTGTTCTCAGGTCATCGCCATAACACAGATAAATTGTTCTCCGAATTGTTCGCCTTCTTCGGTGAAATTGATGTGATTACTGCCCGCGAATATATTGCGTTCTCAAGAAATAACCCATAAGACTTTGTTAATTTATTATTTCTTACTCTCTTGTTTTTTTTATGTATAAATTCAATTTCACAGCAAATTTTCACACATTGGCTATCAAAGATTAATACCTGACTATGTATTCAGTCTTTCGAGCCTTTCATTTAGACTTTAATGTTTTCACAGCTTGTCATATCAGCTTTCTGTTTGTTTGCAAATATGTTTGAGTCTAACAGTATTTGCCCAGAGGTAGTGGCTTTTGTAAACTTACGATACTGCACTGCCCTATGTACATATTTGACCAAAATTATACCCTAGTTTCAGTTTGCCGACACTTTTATTTAATCAAGCTCTTTGCAGATTTTAAATGTAGACATATTCTTGAAAATATGCGAGATTTTACTACGAATAAACGCATATTCCTTCAATGAAGAACAGTATAATACTGTAATGTAGCTCGCCCTGATTATCCAACCTTTTTTTCTGTAGAAGCGGGAATATATCTTTCTTCGGGACGAAAATCGTATTTTCTGTTTAAAATTCACGTCTGCTTCTTTCTTAAGTCTCTTATTTTAGTATATTTTGAATAATTAATAATAATAATAATAATAATAATAATTAATAATAATAATAATAATAATAACAAACCAATGCACGGACAATACATGAGACAGACTAAAGAACTAGCCAGCGATGACAATTGGCAATGGCTACAGAGGGGAGAACTAAAGAAGGAAACTGAAGGAATGATAACAGCAGC